>NC_092709.1:378129242-378242652 GCF_047496885.1 Scyliorhinus torazame
TCCAGTTTGAAAAACAACCCTCTACAACCACCCTCTGTCTTCTGTCGTCCAGCCAATTTTGAATCCAATTGGCAACCTTACCCTGGATCCCGTGAGCTTTAACCTTCTGCAACAACCTACCATGCGGTACCTTGTCAAAGGCTTTGCTAAAGTCCACGTAGACAACGTCTACTGCACTGCCCTCATCTACCTTCTTGGTCACTCCCTCAAAAAACTCAATCAAATTTGTGAGACATGATTTTCCACGCACAAAACCATGCTGACTGCCCCGAATCAGTCCTTGCCTCTCTAAATGCTTGTCGATCCTGTCTCTCAGAATACCTTCTAGCAACTTACCTACTACAGACGTTAGGCTCACCGGTCTGTAGTTCCCAGGCTTTTCCCTGCTGCCCTTCTTAAACAAGGGCACAACATTCGCCACTCTCCAATCTTCAGGCACCTCACCTGTGGCTGCCGATGATTCAAATATCTCGGTTAGGGGACCCGCAATTTCCTCCCTAGCCTCCCACAACATCCTGGGATACATTTCATCAGGTCCCGGGGATTTATCTACCTTTATGCGCTTTAAGACTTCCAGCACCTCCTCCTCTGTAATATGCACACTTCTCAAGACATCACTATTTATTTCCCTTAGTTTCCTAACATCCATGCCTTTCTCCACCGTGAATACCGATAGAAATATTCATTCAGGATCTCACCCAACTCTTGTGCCTCTGCACATAGATGCCCTTGTTGATCCTTAAGAGGCCCTACTCTGTCCCTAGTTACTCTTTTCCCCTTTATGTATCTGTAGAATCTCTTTGGATTCACCCTTGCATTATTTGCCAAAGCAATTTCATGTCCCCTTTTTGCCCTCCTGATTTCCCTCTTAACTCTATTTCGACAATCTCTATACTCTTCAAGGGATCTACTTGATCCCAGTTGCTTATGTACGTCATATGCCTCCTTCTTCTTTTTGACCAGAGTCTCAATATCTCGAGTCATCCAGGGTTCCCTACTTCTACCAGCCTTGCCCTTCACTCTAAAGGGAATGTGCTTACCCTGCACCCTGGTTAACACATTTTTAAAAGCCTCCCATTTACCAGCCGTCCCTTTGCCTGCCAACAGTCTCCCCCAATCTACCTCTGCAAGTTCCTGTCTGATACCATCAAAATTGGCCTTGCCCCAATTAAGAATTTTAACTCTTGGGCCAGACCTATCATTCTCCATAGCTATCTTAAAACTAATGGAATTATGGTCACTTGTCCCAAAGTGATCCCTCACTAGCACTTCTATCACTTGCCCTTCCTTATTTCCCAAGACGAGGTCAAGTTTTGCCCCCTCTCTAGTCGGTCCATCCACATACTGAATGAGAAATTCCTCCTGAATACACTCAACAAATTTCCCTCCATCCAAACCCCTAATGCTATGGCTGTCCCAGTCAATGTTGGGAAAGTTAAAGTCCCCTACTACTACCACCCTATTATTCTTGCAGCTATCTGTAATCTCCTTACATATTTGCTCCTCAATTTCCCGCTGACTATTTGGGGGCCTGTAGTACAGTCCTACCAAGGTGATCTCTCCCTTCTTATTTTTCAGTTCCACCCATATAGACTCAGTGGGCAAACCCTCGGATATATCCCCTCTAAGTACTGCTGTGATGTTCTCCCTAATCAAAAACGCCACTCCCCCTCCTCTCTTACCTCCTGTTCTATCCTTTCTATAGCATCTGTACCCCGGAACATTGAGCTGCCAGTCCTGCCCCTCCCTTAGCCATGTTTCAGTCATAGCTATAATATCCCAGTCCCATGTGCCCGTCCATGCCCTGAGTTCATCCGCTTTGCCCGTCAGGCCCCTTGCATTGAAATAAATGCAGTTTAATGTAGACCTTCCTTGCTCTCTGCCCTGCTTTCTCTGGTCATGCTTTACACACTCTCCCTTCCTACCTTTTGTTTCTGTCCCCACTGACTTCCTACATCGGTTCCCATCCCCCTGGCACATTAGTTTAAACCCTCCCCAACTGCACTAGCAAACACCCCCCCCGAGAACATTGGTTCCGGTCCCACCCAGATGCAGACCGTCCGATTTGTACAGGTCCCACCTCCCCCAGAATCGGTCCCAATGTCCCAGGAATTTGAAACCCTCCCTCTTGCACCATCTCTCAAGCCACGTATTCATCCTAGCTATCCTGTCATTCCTACTCTGACTATCACGTGGCACTGGTAGCAATCCTGAGATTACTACCTTTGAGGTCCTACTTTTTAGTTTAACTCCTAACTCCCTAAATTCAGCTTGTAGGACCTCATCCCGTTTTTTACCTATATCGTTGGTGCCTATATGCACCACGACAGCTGGCTGTTCACCCTCCCCCTCCAGAATGCCCTGCAGCCGCTCCGAGACATCCTTGACCCTTGCACCAGGGAGGCAACATACCAACCTGGATTCTCGTTTGCGTCCGCAGAAACGCCTGTCTATTCCCCTTACAATTGAATCCCCTATCACTATAGCTCTGCCACTCTTTTTCCCGCCCTTCTGTGCAGCAGAGCCAGCCACGGTGCCATGAACCTGGCTGCTGCCACCTTCCCCTGGTGAGCCATCTCCCCCAACAGTTTCCAAAACGGTAAATCTGTTTTGGAGGGAGATGACCGCAGGGGATCCCTGCACTGCCTTCCTACTCTTCCTCTGTCTGTTGGTCACCCTTTCCCTATCTGCCTCAGTAATTTTAATCTGCGGTGTGACCAACTCACTGAATGTGCTATCCACAAATTCCTCAGCATCGCGGATGCTCCAAAGTGAGTCCATCCGCAGCTCCAGAGCCGTCAAGCGGTCTAACAGGAGCTGCAGTTGGACACACTTCTTGCAGATGAAGGAGTCAGGGACACCAGAAGGGTCCCTGACTTGCCACATCTCACAAGAGGAGCATGACACGGGTCTGAGCTCTCCTGCCATGACTTAAACCTGAAGTTAAATTTGAACTACACTACACAGCTAAGAGAAAGTCAAAGAGAGAGAAATCACTTACCAGTCACAAGCCAATCACTTACCTGCTGGCTGTGATGCAATTGCTCCAGAGACTCCCTCACAGGTCTGCTTCTCTGCACCTCCTTCAGGTGAGCACCAAATTCCCTTAACTAGTTAATTACTTTACTTAATTAATTTGATTTTTTTTTTTTTTTGTCACTCCCCTCTTACCCGAACTCAGCCTTACCCAAACTCAGATACACTCTGTTTGCCTCCAGCACTCAGCCTTACCCAAACTCAGATACACTCTGTTTGCCTTCAGCACTCTGTTTCTATAGGCACTTCAGCCACACCCTTTGTATCCTTCCTGATTTACAGTCAGCCAATAGGCCTGCTCCCAAAACTGATCTCTCTCCCGAACAGCTGACCTGCAAGGTAAGGAAGTGGTTAAGCAGTACTTACCTCACCCACGGCGCGCCCTTTTAAACTGTCCCCTCTGCCTCTCAGCTCCCGCGCTTTTTGAAACTCCCGCGCTGTTTCCAAGGTCCTGGCTCCCTCTCTCTCCCGAACAGCTGACCTGCAAGGTAAGGAAGTGGTTAAGCAGTACTTACCTCACCCACAGCGCGCCCTTTTAAACTGTCCCCTCTGCCTCGCAGCTCCCGCGCTTTTTGAAACTCCCGCGCTGTTTCCAAGGTCCTGGCTCCCTCTCTCTCCCGAACAGCTGACCTGCAAGGTAAGGAAGTGGTTAAGCAGTGTTGTGTTGTGTTGTGTTGTGTGTTTGTGTGTGTGTGTTTGTGTGTTGTGTGTGTGTGCATGTGTGTGTGTATGTGTATGTTATGTTGTGTTGTGTGTGTGTGTGTCTGTGCGTGTGTGGTGTGTGTGTGTATGTGCGTGTGTGTGTGTGTGCCTGTGTTGTGTGTTTGTGTGTGTTGTGTGTGTGCATGTGTTTGTGTTTTGTGTGTGTGCGTGTGTGTGTGCGTGTGTGTTACAGGTGGATACAGAACTGGCTAGGCCATAGAAGGCAGAGAGTAGCAATGGAAGGATGCTTTTCTAATTGGAGGGCTGTGACCAGTGGTGTTCCACAGGGATCAGTGCTGGGACCTTTGCTCTTTGTAGTATATATAAATGATTTAGAGGAAAATGTAACTGGTCTGATTAGTAAGTTTGCAGACGACACAAAGGTTGGTGGAATTGCGGATAGCGATGAGGACTGTCAGAGGATACAGCAGGATTTAGATTGTTTGGAGACTTGGGCGGAGAGATGGCAGATGGAGTTTAATCCGGACAAATGTGAGGTAATGCATTTTGGAAGGTCTAATGCAGGTAGGGAATATACAGTGAATGGTAGAACCCTCAAGAGTATTGAAAGTCAAAGAGATCTAGGAGTACAGGTCCACAGGTCATTGAAAGGGGCAACACAGGTGGAGAAGGTAGTCAAGAAGGCATACGGCATGCTTGCCTTCATTGGCCGGGGCATTGAGTATAAGAATTGGCAAGTCATGTTGCAGCTGTATAGAACCTTAGTTAGGCCACACTTGGAGTATAGTGTTCAATTCTGGTCGCCACACTACCAGAAGGATGTGGAGGCTTTAGAGAGGGTGCAGAAGAGATTTACCAGAATGTTGCCTGGTATGGAGGGCATTAGCTATGAGGAGCGATTGAATAAACTCGGTTTGTTCTCACTGGAATGAAGGAGATTGAGGGGAGACCTGATAGAGGTATACAAAATTATGAGGGGCATAGACAGAGTGGATATGCAGAGGCTTTTCCCCGGGGTAGAGGGGTCAATTACTAGGGGGCATAGGTTTAAGGTGAGAGGGGCAAAGTTTAGAGTAGATGTACGAGGCAAGTTTTTTACGCAGAGGGTAGTGGGTGCCTGGAACTTGCTACCGGAGGAGGTGGTGGAAGCAGGGACGATAGTTACATTTAAGGGGCATCTTGACAAATACATGAATAGGATGGGAATAGAGGGATACGGACCCAGGAAGTGTAGAAGATTGTAGTTTAGTCGGGCAGCATGGTCGGCACGGGCTTGGAGGGCCAAAGGGCCTGTTCCTGTGCTGCACATTTCTTTGTTCTTTGTTCTTTTGTTCTTTGTTGTGTTGTGTGTGTGCATGCGCACACGCGTGTTTGTGTGTTGTGTGTGTGTGTGTGTGTGTTGTGCGTGTGTGTGGTGTGTGCGTGTTGTGCGTGTGTGCATGTGCGTGTGGGTTGTGTTGTGTGTGTGTGTGTATGTTGTGCATGTGTGTGTGTGGTGTGTGCGTGTTGTGCGTGTGTGAGTGTGGTATGTGTGTGTTGTGTGTGTTGTGTTGTGTGTGTTGCGTGTGTGTGTTTGTGTGTGCGTGTGTGAGTGCATTTTGTGCGTGTTTGTGTGGTGTGTGCGTGTTGTGCGTGTGTGCATGTGTGTGTGTTGTGTGCGTGCGTGTGCATGTGTCGTGTTGTGTGCGTGTGTTGCGTGTGTGTGTTTGTGTGTGCGTGTGTGCATATTGTGTGTGTTTGTGTGGTGTGTGCATGTTGTGCGTGTGTGAGTGCACTGTGTGTGTGTGTTAGTACGTTGTGTGTGTGTGTGTGTTGTTTGTGTGTGTGTGTTGTGTGTGTGTGCATGTGTGTGTATGTGTGTGTGTTGTGCGCGTGTGTTGTGCGCGTGTGTTGTGTGTGTGTTGTGTGTGTGTTATGTGTGTTGTGTGTGTGTGTGTTGTGTTTGTGTATGTGTGTGTGTTGTGTATGTGTGCACGTGTTGTGTGTGTGTGTGTCTGTGCACGTGTGTGTATGTTGTTTGTGTGTGTGTTGTGCGCGTGTGTTGTGTGTTGTGTGTGTGTGTGTTGTGTGTGTGTGTGTGTTGTGTGTGTGTGTGTTGTGTATGTGTGTGTGTGTGTGTGTGTTGTGTATGTGTGTGTGAGTGTTGTGTGTGTCTGTGCACGTGTGTGTTTGTCTGTTGTGCGTGTGTGCATGTGCGTGTGGGTTGTGTTGTGTGTGTGTGTGCATGTTGTCATAGATTATCATAGAATTTACAGTGAAGAAGGAGGCCATTCGGCCCATCGAGTCTGCACCGGCTCTTGGAAAGAGAACCCTACCCAAACACACACCTCCACTTTATCCCCATAACCCAGTATACCCACCCAACACTACGTGCGTGTGTGTGTGTGGTGTGTGTGTGTTTTGCGTGTGTGAGTGTGGTGTGTGTGTGTTGTGTGCATGTGCGTGTGTGTGTGTGCGTGTATGTGTGTGCGTGTGTTGTGTTGTGTGTATGTGTCTGTGCGCACACACACGCAACTCCATAGGCCTTCTTCACAACCCTATCAACCTGGGTGGCAACTTTCAGGGATCTATGTACATGGACACCTAGATCCCTCTGCTCATCCACACTTCCAAGAACTTTTCCATTAGCCAAATATTCCGCATTCCTGTTATTCCTTCCAAAGTGAATCACCTCACACTTCTCTACATTAAACTCCATTTGCCACCTCTCAGCCCAGCTCTGCAGCTTATCTATATCCCTCTGTAACCTGCTACATCCTTCCACACTATCGACAACACCACCGACTTTAGTATCGTCTGCAAATTTACTCACCCACCCTTCTGCGCCTTCCTCTAGGTCATTGATAAAAATGACAAACAGCAACGGCCCCAGAACAGATCCTTGTGGTACTCCACTTGTGACTGTACTCCATTCTGAACATTTCCCATCAACCACCACCCTCTGTCTTCTTTCAGCTAGCCAATTTCTGATCCACATCTCTAAATCACCTTCAATCCCCAGCCTCTGTATTTTCTGCAATAGCCTACCGTGGGGAACCTTATCAAACGCTTTACTGAAATCCATATACACCACATCAACTGCTCTACCCTCGTCTACCTGTTCAGTCACCTTCTCAAAGAACTCGATAAGGTTTGTGAGGCATGACCTACCCTTCACAAAGCCATGCTGACTATCCCTGATCATATTATTCCTATCTAGATGATTATAAATCTTGTCTCTTATAATCCCCTCCAAGACTTTACCCACTACAGACGTGAGGCTCACCGGTCTGTAGTTGCCGGGGTTGTCTCTGCTCCCCTTTTTGAACAAAGGGACCACATTTGCTATCCTCCAGTCCTCTGGCACTATTCCTGTAGCCAATGATGACATAAAAATCAAAGCCAAAGGCCAGCAATCTCTTCCCTGGCCTCCCAGAGAATCCTAGGATAAATCCCATCAGGTCCGGGGACTTATCTATTTTCAGCCTGTCCAGAATTGCCAACACCTCTTCCCTACGTACCTCAATGCCATCTATTCTAATAGCCTGGGTCTCAGCATTCTCCTCCACAACATTATCTTTTTCCTGAGTGAATACCGACGAAAAATATTCATTTAGTATCTCGCCTATCTCTTCAGACTCCACACACAACTTCCCATCCCTGTCCTTGACTGGTCCTACTCTTACCCTAGTCATTCTTTTATTCCTGACATACCTATAGAAAGCTTTTGGGTTTTGCTTGATCCTACCTGCCAAATACTTCTCATGTCCCCTCCTTGCTCGTCTTAGCTCTCTCTTTAGATCCTTCCTCGCTACCTTGTAACTATCCATCGCCCCAACTGAAACTTCACACCTCATCTTCACATAGGCCTCCTTCTTCCTCTTAACAAGAGATTCCACTTCTTTGGTAAACCACGGTTCCCTCGCTCGACGCCTTCCTCCCTGCCTGACCGGTACATACTTATCAAGAACACGCAGTAGCTGATCCTTGAACAAGCCCCACTTATCCAGTGTGCCCAACACTTGCAGCCTACTTCTCCACCTTATCCCCCCCCAAGTAACGTCTAATGGCATCATAATTGCCCTACCCCCAGCTATAACTCTTGCCCTGCGGTGTATACTTATCCCTTTCCATCACTAACGTAAACGTCACCGAATTGTGGTCACTGTCCCCAAAGTGCTCACCTACCTCCAAATCTAACACCTGGCCTGGTATGTGTGTGTGTTGTGTGCGTGCGTGCGTGTGTGTGTGTGTTGTGTTGTGCGTGTGTATCATAGATCATTATCATAGAATTTACAGAGCAGAAGGAGGCCATTCAGCCCATCGAGTCTGCACCGGTTCTTGGAAAGAGCACCCTACCCAAGGTCAACACCTCCACCCTATCCCCATAACCCAGTAACCCCACGGGCAATTTTGGACACTAAGGGCAATTTGTCATGGCCAATCCACCTAACCCGCACATCTTTGGACTGTGGGAGGAAACCGGAGCACCCGGAGGAAACCCACGCACACACGGGGAGAACGTGCAGACTCCGCACAGACAATGACCCAAGCCGGAATCGAACCTGGGACCGTGGCGCTGTGAAGCAATTGTGCTATCCACAATGCTACCGTGCTGCCCCAAATGTATGTGTGTGTGTGTGTGTTGTGTGTGTGTATGTGTGTGTGCGCGTGTGTGTGTGTTGTGTATGTGTGTGTTAGTGTGTGTTGTGTATGTGTGTGTGTGTGTTGTGTATGTGTGTGTGTGTGTTGTGTATGTGTGTGTGTGTGCGTGTGTGTGTTGTGTGTGTGTTGTGTATGTGCGTGTGTGTGTGAGTGCGTGTATGTGTGTGTGTGTGTTGTGTGTGTGTGAGTGTGTGTGTGTATGTGTGTGTGTGTGCGCGCGTGTGTGTGTGTTGTGTATGTGTGTGTTAGTGTGTGTGCGTGTGTGTGTGTTGTGTATGTGTGTGTGTGCGTGTGTGTGTTGTGTGTGTGTTGTGTATGTGTGTGTGCGCGCGTGTTTGTTGTGTATGTGTGTGTGTTGTGTGTGTGTTGTGTATGTGTGTGTGTTGTGTGTGTGTTGTGTATGTGTATGTGTGTGTGTTGTGTGTGTGTGTGTGAGTGCGTGTATGTGTGTGTGTGTTGTGTGCATGTGTTGAGTGTGTGTGTTTGTGTGTGCGTGTTGTGTCTGTGTGTGTGTGTTGTGTATGTGTGTGTGTGTTGTGTATGTGTGTGTATGTGTGTGTGCGTGTGTGTGTGTTGTGTATGTGTGTGTTGTGTATGTGTGTGTGTGTGTATGTGTGTGTGTGTGTATGTGCGTGTGTTGTATATGTGTGTGTGTGCATGTGTGTGCGCGTGTGTGTGTATGTGTGTGTGTGAGTGCGTGTATGTGTGTGTGTGTTGTGTTGTGTGCGTGTGTTGTGCGTGTGTGTGTTTGTGTGTGAGTGTGTGTGTGTGTTGTGTGTGTGTATGTTTGTGTATGTGCATGTGTGTGTGTATGTGTGTGTGTGCATGTGTATGTGTGTGTGTGTGTGTGCGTGTGTGTGTGTGTGTGTTGTGTATGTGTGTGTTAGTGTGTGTTGTGTATGTGTGTGTGTGTGTTGTGTATGTGTGTGTGTGTGTTGTGTATGTGTGTGTGTGTGCGTGTGTGTGTTGTGTGTGTGTTGTGTATGTGTGTGTGTGTGTGAGTGCGTGTATGTGTGTGTGTGTGTTGTGTGTGTGTGAGTGTGTGTGTGTATGTGTGTGTGTGTGCGCGCGTGTGTGTGTGTTGTGTATGTGTGTGTTAGTGTGTGTGCGTGTGTGTGTGTTGTGTATGTGTGTGTGTGCGTGTGTGTGTTGTGTGTGTGTTGTGTATGTGTGTGCGCGCGCGTGTTTGTTGTGTATGTGTGTGTGTTGTGTGTGTGTTGTGTATGTGTGTGTGTTGTGTGTGTGTTGTGTATGTGTGTGTGTTGTGTGTGTGTTGTGTATGTGTATGTGTGTGTGTTGTGTGTGTGTGTGTGAGTGCGTGTATGTGTGTGTGTGTGTTGTGTGCATGTGTTGAGTGTGTGTGTTTGTGTGTGCGTGTTGTGTCTGTGTGTGTGTGTTGTGTATGTGTGTGTGTGTTGTGTATGTGTGTGTATGTGTGTGTGCGTGTGTGTGTGTTGTGTATGTGTGTGTTGTGTATGTGTGTGTGTGTATGTGTGTGTGTGTGTATGTGTGTGTGTTGTATATGTGTGTGTGTGCATGTGTGTGCGCGTGTGTGTGTATGTGTGTGTGTGAGTGCGTGTATGTGTGTGTGTGTTGTGTTGTGTGCGTGTGTTGTGCGTGTGTGTGTTTGTGTGTGAGTGTGTGTGTGTGTTGTGTGTGTGTATGTTTGTGTATGTGCATGTGTGTGTATGTGTGTGTGTGCATGTGTATGTGTGTGTGTGTGTGTGTGTGCGTGTGTGTGTGTATGTGTGTGTGTGAGTGCGTGTGAGTGCGTGTGCGTGTATTTAGTTAATTAACTTAAAAGTTGCTGTTTGGTTTAGAAGAAGGTGAATTTTCAATCAGCTTTAAACAGGCTTCTACTTGTAGGCACTTGCAGCTGGAGCTTGTCAATTAGTTATTTGGATTAGGCCAGTTTTCAGAGGCTAGATTCACAGTATAAAAGTGATCCCCTACAGTGCAGACTTTGTTTGCACTGAGTGCTGAATTTGGTGCTTTTTGAGTGCTATAGTAAGAGTTTGGTGACCGAGGGAGTTAGGTGAGGAGGGAGTTAGGTGCTCCTTTCATTTTGTTTCTGACATTTCCGCAAAGAGTGAGAAGAACATAGAACATAGAACGATACAGCGCAGTACAGGCCCTTCGGCCCACAATGTTGCACCGAAACAAAAGCCATCTAACCTACACTATGCCATTATCATCCATATGTTTATCCAATAAACTCTTAAATGCCCTCAATGTTGGCGAGTTCACTACTGTTGCAGGTAGGGCATTCCACAGCCTCACTACTCTTTGCGTAAAGAACCTACCTCTGACCTCTGTCCTATATCTATTACCCCTCAGTTTAAAGCCATGTCCCCTCGTGTCAGCCATTTCCATCCGCGGGAGAAGGCTCTCACTGTCCACCCTATCTAACCCTCTGATCATTTTGTATGCCTCTATTAAGTCTCCTCTTAACCTTCTTCTCCCCAACGAAAACAACCTCAAGTCCATCAGCCTTTCCTCATAAGATTTTCCCTCCATACCAGGCAACATCCTGGTAAATCTCCTCTGCACCCCCTCCAAAGTCTCCACGTCCTTCCTATAATGCGGTGACCAGAACTGTACGCAATACTCCAAATGTGGCCGTACCAGAGTTCTGTACAGCTGCAACATGACCTCCTGACTCCGGAACTCAATCCCTCTACCAATAAAGGCCAACACTCCATAGGCCTTCTTCACCACCCTATCAACCTGGGTGGCAACTTTCAGGGATCTATGTACATGGACACCTAGATCCCTCTGCTCATCCACACTTTCAAGAACTTTACCATTAGCCAAATATTCCACATTCCTGTTATTCCTTCCAAAGTGAATCACCTCACACTTCTCTACATTAAACTCCATTTGCCACCTCTCAGCCCAGCACTGCAGCTTATCTATATCCCTCTGTAACCTGCTACATCCTTCCACACTATCGACAACACCACCGACTTTAGTATCGTCTGCAAATTTACTCACCCACCCTTCTGCGCCTTCCTCTAGGTCATTGATAAAAATTACAAACAGCAACGGCCCCAGAACAGATCCTTGTGGTACTCCACTTGTGACTGTACTCCATTCTGAACATTTCCCATCAACCACCACCCTCTGTCTTCTTTCAGCTAGCCAATTTCTGATCCACATCTCTAAATCACCCTCAATCCCCAGCCTCCGTATTTTCTGCAATAGCCTACCGTGGGGAACCTTATCAAACGCTTTACTGAAATCCATATACACCACATCAACTGCTCTACCCTCGTCTACCTGTTCAGTCACCTTCTCAAAGAACTCGATAAGGTTTGTGAGGCATGACCTACCCTTCACAAAGCCATGCTGACTATCCCTGATCATATTATTCCAATCTAGATGATTATAAATCTTGTCTCTTATAATCCCCTCCAAGACTTTACACACTACAGACGTGAGGCTCACCTGTCTATAGTTGCCGGGGTTGTCACTGCTCCCCTTTTTGAACAAAGGGACCACATTTGCTATCCTCCAGTCCTCTGGCACTATTCCTGTAGCCAATGATGACATAAAAATCAAAGCCAAAGGTCCAGCAATCTCTTCCCTGGCGTCCCAGAGAATCCTAGGATAAATCCCATCAGGTCCCGGGGACTTATCTATTTTCAGCCTGTCCAGAATTGCCAACACCTCTTCCCTACGTACCTCAATGCCATCTATTCTAATAGCCTGGGTCTCAGCATTCTCCTCCACAACATTATCTTTTTCCTGAGTGAATTCTGACGAAAAATATTCATTTAGTATCTCGCCTATCTCTTCAGACTCCACACACAACTTCCCATCCCTGTCCTTGACTGGTCCTACTCTTTCCCTAGTCATTCGCTTATTCCTGACATACCTATAGAAAGCTTTTGGGTTTTCCTTGATCCTACCTGCCAAATACTTCTCATGTCCCCTCCGTGCTCGTCTTAGCTCTCTCTTTAGATCCTTCCTCGCTACCTTGTAACTATCCATCTCCCCAACTGAAACTTCACACCTCATCTTCACATAGGCCTCCTTCTTCCTCTTAACAAGAGATTCCACTTCTTTGGTAAACCACGGTTCCCTCGCTCGATGCCTTCCTCCCTCCCTGACCGGTACATACTTATCAAGAACACGCAGTAGCTGATCCTTGAACAAGCCCCACTTATCCAGTGTGCCCAACACTTGCAGCCTACTTCTCCACCTTATCCCCCCCAAGTCACGTCTAATGGCATCATAATTGCCCTTCCCCCAGCTATAACTCTTGCCCTGCGGTGTATACTTATCCCTTTCCATCATTAACGTAAACGTCACCGAATTGTGGTCACTGTCCCCAAAGTGCTCTCCTACCTCCAAATCCAACACCTGGCCTGGTTCATTACCCAAAACCAAATCCAACGTGGCCTCGCCTCTTGTTGGCCTGTCAACATATTGTGTCAGGAAACCCTCCTGCACACACTGTACAAAAAACGACCCATCTAATGTACTCGAACTATATCTTTTCCAGTCAATATTTGGAAAGTTAAAGTCTCCCATAATAACTACCCTGTTACTTTCGCTCTTCTCCAGGATCATCCTCGCCATCCTTTCCTCTACATCCCTAGAACTATTCGGAGGCCTATAGAAAACTCCCAACAGTGTGACCTCTCCTTTCCTGTTTCTAACCTCAGCCCATACTACCTCGGAAGATGAGTCTCCATCTAGCATCCTCTCCGCCACCGTAATACTGCTCTTGACTAGCAGCGCCACACCTCCCCCTCTTTTGCCTCCTTCTCTGAGCTTACTAAAACACCTAAACCCCGGAACCTGCAACATCCATTCCTGTCCCTGCTCTATCCATGTCTCCGAAATGGCCACAACATCAAAGTCCCAGGTACCAACCCATGCTGCCAGTTCCCCTACCTTATTTCGTATACTCCTGGCATTGAAGTAGACACACTTCAAACCACCTACCTGAACACTGGCCCCCTCCTGCGACGTCAAATCTGAGCTCCTGACCTCTATACTCTCATTCTCCCTTACCCTAAAACTACAATCCAGGTTCCCATGCCCCTGCTGCATTAGTTTAAACCCCCCCCAAAGAGCACTAACAAATCTCCCCCCCAGGATATCTGTGCCCCTCAGGTTCAGATGTAGACCATCCTGTCTGTAGAGGTCCCACCTTCCCCAGAAAGAGCCCCAGTTATCCAGAAATCGGAATCCCTCCCGCCTGCACCATCCCTGTAGCCACGTGTTTAATTGCTCTCTCTCCCTATTCCTCATCTCACTATCACGTGGCATGGGCAACAACCCAGAGATAACAACTCTGTTTGTTCTAGTTCTGAGCTTCCATCCTAGCTCCCTGAAAGCCTGCCTGACATCCTTGTCCCCTTTCCTACCTATGTCGTTAGTGCCAATGTGGACCACGACTTGGGGCTGCTCCCCCTCCCCCTAAGGACCCGAAAAACACGATCCGAGACATCACGTACCCTTGCACCTGGGAGGCAACATACCAAACGTGAGTCTCTCACGCTCCCACAAAATCTCCTATCTGTGCCCCTGACTATCGAGTCCCCAATTACTAATGCTCTGCTCCTCTCCCCCCTTCCCTTCTGAGCAACAGGGACAGACTCCGTGCCAGAGGCCCGTACCCCATGGCTTACCCCTGGTAAGTCGTCCCCCCCACAAGTATCCAAAGCGGTATACTTGTTTCTCAGGGGAACGACCGCAGGGGATCCCTGCACTGACTGCTTTTTCCCAGTCCCTCTTACAGTTACCCACCTATCTCCAATCTTTGGTGTAACTAATTCCCTGAAGCTGCTATCTATGACCCCCTCTACCTCCCGAATGATCCGAAGTTCTTCCAACTCCAGCTCCAGTTCCCTAACTCGGTCTTGGAGGAGCTGGAGATGGCAGCACTTCCTGCAGGTAAAATCAGCAGGGACACTAACTGCATCCCTCACCTCAAACATCCTGCAGGAAGAACATTGCACTCCCTTCCCTGCCATTCCTCTAACTTTCTACCAAGATCTGGCTAACAACTAAATTAAATTTAAAAAAAAAAATAATAATAATAATACAATATGGTACTTACCTCAGACCAATGGGTTTTATTATTAGGTTAGAGGAGGAGGGCGGGTTTCCTCTCCACCAGAATTTATTGGTGATGGACTTCCCAGAAGTCCGCGGGTCGAACTTCCTGTTCCCGCCTTAAACAATAAAATTTAAAAAAACAATACAACAGCAGCAAAGAGGGACCGAAAACGGGACCAGGTAAGTGTTTACTAAAAATACTCACCCACCAGCAGCCTCTGCGCTCCGCTCCCGCTGAAACTCCAAGATCTGCTCCTGTAAGGTAAGTTACTTTAAAATTTCAGTACTCACCCACCAGCAGCCTCTGCACTCCGCTCCCGCTGAAACTCCAGGAGTTTACAGAAAGTGTAGCTGACTGGGAGCAGGGTCGGAGGGCGGAGATCTAGTTAGTCCACACAGCAGCTATATTCTGTCAGGTAAGAGGGGATGGAGGCTAGGCCAGTTACATGCTCCTCCTGTAGGATGTGGGTGGTGAGGGATACCACCGGTGTCCCCGCTGACGATACCTGCGGGAAGTGCACCCAACTTCAGCTCCTCAAAGACCGTGTTAGGGAACTGGAGCTGAAGCTGGATGAACTTCGGATCATCCGGGAGGCAGAGGGGGTGATTGAGAAGAGTTACAGGGAGGTAACCACACCCAAGGTACAGGACAGGAATAGCTGGGTTACAGTCAGGGGAAAGAAAACAAACAGGCAGACAGTGCAGGGATCCCTCGTGGCCGTTCCCCTTCAAAACAAGTATACCGTTTTGGATGCTGTTGGGGGGGATGACCTACCGGGGGAAGGCCCTAGCGGCCAGGTCTCTGGCACTGAGTCTGGCTCTGGGGCTCAGAAGGGAAGGGGGGAGAATAGAAAAGCAATAGTTGTAGGAGATTCAATGGTTAGGGGAATAGATAGGAGATTCTGTGGTCGCGAGCGAGACTCCCGGAAGGTATGTTGCCTCCCGGGTGCCAGGGCCAGGGATGTCTCGGATCGTGTCTTCAGGATCCTTAAGGGGGAGGGTGAGCAGCCAGAAGTCGTGGTGCACATTGGTACCAACGACATAGGTAGGAAAAGGGGTGTGGAGGTAATAAACAAGTTTAGGGAGTTAGGCTGGAAGTTAAAAGCCAGGACAGACAGAGTTGTCATCTCTGGTTTGTTGCCGATGCCACGTGATAGCGAGGCTAGGAATAGGGAGAGAGTGCAGCTGAACACGTGGCTGCAGGAATGGTGTAGGAGGGAGGGCTTCAGGTATTTGGATAATTGCAGTGCATTCTGGGGAAGGTGGGACCTGTACAAGCAGGACGGGTTGCACCTGAACCAGAGGGGCACCAATATCCTGGGAGGGAGGTTTTCTAGTACTCTTCGGGAGGGTTTAAACTAATTTGGCAGGGGAATGGGAACCGGATTTGTAGTCCAGCAACTAAGGTAGCCGATATTCAGGACGCCAAAGTGTGTAATGAGGCAGTGGGGAAGGGCACACTGACAAAGGAGAGGACTTGCAGGCACGGAGATGGGTTGAAGTGTGTATACTTCAACGCAAGAAGCATCAGGAATAAGGTGGGTGAACTTAAGGCATGGATCGGTACTTGGGACTACGATGTGGTGGCCCCCACGGAAACTTGGATAGTAGAGGGGCAGAAATGGTTCTTGGAGGTCCCTGGTTATAGATGTTTCAATAAGATTAGGGAGGGTGGTAAAAGAGGTGGGGGGGGGGGGGGTGGAGGGTGGCATTGTTAATTAAAGATAGTATAACAGCTGCAGAAAGGCAGTTCGAGGAGTATCATAGAATTTACAGTGCAGAAGGAGGCCATTCGGCCCATCGAGTCTGCACCAGCTCTTGGAAAGAGCACCCTACCCAAGGCCAACACCTCCACCCTATCCCCATAACCCAGTAACCCCACCCAACACTAAGGGCAATTTTGGACACTAAGGGCAATTTATCATGGCCAATCCACCTAACCTGCACATCTTTGGACTGTGGGAGGAAACCGGAGCACCCGGAGGAAACCCACGCACACACGGGGAGGATGTGCAGACTCCGCACAGTATCTGCCCACTGAGGTAGTATGGGTTGAAGTCAGAAATAGGAAAGGAGCAGTCACCTTGTTAGAAGTTTTCTATAGGCCCCCCAATAGTAGCAGAGATGTGGAGGAACAGATTGGGAAACAGGGTAGTAGTCATGGGTGACTTCAACTTCCCAAACATTGAGTGGAAACTCTTTAGATCAAATAGTTTGGATGGGGTGGTGTTTGTGCAGTGTGTCCAGGAAGCTTTTCTAACACAGTATGTAGATTGTCCGACCAGGGGAGGGGCAATATTGGATTTAGTACTGGATAATGAACCAGGGCAAGTGATAGATTTGTTAGTGGGGGAGCATTTTGGAGATAGTGACCACAATTCTGTGACTTTCACTTTAGTAATGGAGAGGGATAGGTGCGTGCAACAGGGCAAGGTTTACAATTGGGGGAAGGGTAAATACGATGTTGTCAGACAAGAATTGAAGTGCATAAGTTGGGAACATAGGCTGGCAGGGAAGGACACAAGTGAAATGTGGAACTTGTTCAAGGAACAGGTGCTACGTGTCCTTGATATGTATGTCCCTGTCAGGCAGGGAAGAGATGGTCGAGTGAGGGAACCATGGTTGACAAGAGAGGTTGAATGTCTTGTTAAGAGGAAAAAGGAGACTTATGTAAGGCTGAGGAACCAAGGTTCAGACAGGGCATTGGAGGGATACAAGATAGCCAGGAGGGAACTGAAGAAAGGGATTAGGAGGGCTGAGAGAGGGCATGAACAATCTTTGGCGGGTAGGATCAAGGAAAACCCCAAGGCCTTTTACACATATGTGAGAAATATGAGAATGACTAGAGCGAGGGTAGGTCCGGTCAAGGACAGTAGCGGGAGATTGTGTATTGAGTCTGAAGAGATAGGAGAGGTCTTGAACGAGTACTTTTCTTCTGTATTTACAAATGAGAGGGGCGATATTGTTGGAGAGGACAGTGTGAAACAGATTGGTAAGCTCGAGGAAATACTTGTTAGGAAGGAAGATGTGTTGGGCATTTTGAAAAACTTGAGGATAGACAAGTCCCCCGGGCCTGACAGGATATATCCAAGGATTCTATGGGAAGCAAGAGATGAAATTGCAGAGCCGTTGGCAATGATCTTTTCGTCCTCACTGTCAACAGGGGTGGTACCAGGGGATTGGAGAGTGGCGAATGTCGTGCCCCTGTTCAAAAAAGGGACTAGGGATAACCCTGGGAATTACAGGCCAGTTAGTCTTACTTCGGTGGTAGGCAAAGTAATGGAAAGGGTACTGAAGGATAGGATTTCTGAGCATCTGGAAAGACACTGTTTGATTAGGGATAGTCAGCACGGATTTGTGAGGGGTAGGTCTTGCCTTACAAATCTTATTGAATTCTTTGAGGAGGTGACCAAGCATGTGGATGAAGGTAAAGCAGTGGATGTAGTGTACATGGATTTTAGTAAGGCATTTGATAAGGTTCCCCATGGTAGGCTTCTGCAGAAAGTAAGGAGGCATGGGATAGTGGGAAATTTGGCCAGTTGGATAACGAACTGGCTAACCGATAGAAGTCAGAGAGTGGTGGTGGATGGCAAATATTCAGCCTGGATCCCAGTTACCAGTGGCGTACCGCAGGGATCAGTTCTGGGTCCTCTGCTGTTTGTGATTTTCATTAATGACTTGGATGAGGGAGTTGAAGGGTGGGTCAGTAAATTTGCAGATGATACGAAGATTGGTGGAGTTGTGGATAGTAAGGAGGGCTGTTGTCGGCTGCAAAGAGACATAGATAGGATGCAGAGCTGGGCTGAGAAATGGCAGATGGCGTTTAATCCTGAAAAGTGTGAGGTTGTCCATTTTGGAAGGACAAATATGAATGCGGAATATAGGGTTAACGGTAGAGTTCTTGGCAATGTGGAGGAGCAGAGAGATCTTGGGGTCTATGTTCATACATCTTTGAAAGTTGCCACTCAAGTGGATAGAGCTGTGAAGAAGGCCTATGGTGTGCTCGCGTTCATTAACAGGGGGATTGAATTTAAGAGCCGTGAGGTGATGATGCAGCTGTACAAAACTTTTGTAAGGCCACATTTGGAGTACTGTGTACAGTTCTGGTCGCCTCATTTTAGGAAGGATGTGGAAGCTTTGGAAAAGGTGCAAAGAAGATTTACCAGGATGTTGCCTGGAATGGAGAGTAGGTCTTACGAGGAAAGGTTGAGGGTGCTAGGCCTTTTCTCATTAGAACGGAGAAGGATGAGGGGCGACTTGATAGAGGTTTATAAGATGATCAGGGGAATAGATAGAGTAGACAGTCAGAGACTTTTTCCCCGGGTGGAACAAACCATTACAAGGGGACATAAATTTAAGGTCAAAGGTGGAAGATACAGGAGGGATATCAGAGGTAGGTTCTTTACCCAGAGAGTAGTGGGGGCATGGAATGCACTGCCTGTGGAAGTAGTTGAGTCGGAAACATTAGGGACCTTCAAGCAGCTATTGGATAGGTACATGGATTACGGTAAAATGATATAGTCTAGATTTATTTGTTCTTAAGGGCAGCACGGTAGCATTGTGGATAGAACAAAGAACAAAGAACAAAGAAATGTACAGCACAGGAACAGGCCCTTCGGCCCTCCAAGCCCGTGCCGACCATACTGCCCGACTAAACTACAATCTTCTACACTTCCTGGGTCCGTATCCTTCTATTCCCATCCTATTCATATATTTGTCAAGATGCCCCTTAAATGTCCCTATCGTCCCTGCCTCCACTACCTCCTCCGGTAGTGAGTTCCAGGCACCCACTACCCTCTGCGTAAAAAACTTGCCTCGTACATCTACTCTAAACTTTGCCCCTCTCACCTTAAACCTATGCCCCCTAGTAATTGACCCCTCTACCCTGGGGAAAAGCCTCTGACTATCCACTCTGTCTATGCCCCTCATCATTTTGTATACCTCTATCAGGTCGCCCCTCAACCTCCTTCGTTCCAGTGAGAACAAACCGAGTTTATTCAATCGCTCCTCATAGCTTATGCCCTCCATACCAGGCAACATTCTGGTAAATCTCTTCTGCACCCTCTCTAAAGCCTCCACATCCTTCTGGTAGTGTGGCGACCAGAATTGAACACTATACTCCAAGTGTGGCCTAACTAAGGTTCTATACAGCTGCAACATGACTTGCCAATTCTTATACTCAATGCCCCGGCCAATGAAGGCAAGCATGCCGTATGCCTTCTTGACTACCTTCTCCACCTGTGTAGCCCCTTTCAGTGATCTGTGGACCTGTACTCCTAGATCTCTTTGACTTTCAATACTCTTGAGGGTTCTACCATTCACTGTATATTCCCTACCTGCATTAGCCCTTCCAAAATGCATTACCTCACATTTGTCCAGGTTAAACTCCATCTGCCATCTCTCCGCCCAAGTCTCCAGACAATCTAAATCCTGCTGTATCCTCAGACAGTCCTCATCGCTATCCGCAATTCCACCAACCTTTGTGTCGTCTGCAAACTTACTAATCAGACCAGTTACATTTTCCTCCAAATCATTTATATATACTACAAAGAGCAAAGGTCCCAGCACTGATCCCTGTGGAACACCACTGGTCACAGCCCTCCAATTAGAAAAGCATCCCTCCATTGCTACCCTCTGCCTTCTATGGCCTAGCCAGTTCTGTATCCACCTTGCCAGTTCACCCCTGATCCCGTGTGACTTCACCTTTTGTACTAGTCTACCATGAGGGACCTTGTCAAAGGCCTTACTGAAGTCCATATAGACAACATCTACTGCCCTACCTGCATCAATCATCTTAGTGACCTCCTCGAAAAACTCTATCAAGTTAGTGAGACACGACCTCCCCTTCACAAAACCGTGCTGCCTCTCACTAATACGTCCATTTGCTTCCAAATGGGAGTAGATCCTGTCTCGAAGAATTCTCTCCAGTAATTTCCCTACCACTGAAGTAAGGCTCACCGGCCTGTAGTTCCCGGGATTATCCCTGCCACCCTTCTTAAACAGAGGAACAACATTGGCTATTCTCCAGTCCTCCGGGACATCCCCTGAAGACAGCGAGGATCCAAAGATTTCTGTCAAGGCCTCAGCAATTTCCTCTCCAGCCTCCTTCAGTATTCTGGGGTAGATCCCATCAGGCCCTGGGGACTTATCTACCTTAATATTTTTTAAGACACCCAACACCTCGTCTTTTTGGATCACAATGTGACCCAGGCTATCTACACCCCCTTCTCCAGACTCAACATCTACCAATTCCTTCTCTTTGGTGAATACTGATGCAAAGTATTCATTTAGTACCTCGCCCATTTCCTCTGGCTCCACACATAGATTCCCTTGCCTATCCTTCAGTGGGCCAACCCTTTCCCTGGCTACCCTCTTGCTTTTTATGTAAGTGTAAAAAGCCTTGGGATTTTCCTTAACCCTATTTGCCAATGACTTTTCATGACCCCTTCTAGCCCTCCTGACTCCTTGCTTAAGTTCCTTCCTACTTTCCTTATATGCCACACAGGCTTCGTCTGTTCCCAGCCTTTTAGCCCTGACAAATGCCTCCTTTTTCTTTTTGACGAGGCCTACAATATCACTCGTCATCCAAGGTTCCCGAAAATTGCCGTATTTATCTTTCTTCCTCACAGGAACATGCCTGTCCTGTATTCCTTTCAACTGACACTTGAAAGCCTCCCACATGTCAGATGTTGATTTGCCCTCAAACATCCGCCCCCAATCTATGTTCTTCAGTTCCCGCCTAATATTGTTATAATTAGCCTTCCCCCAATTTAGCACATTCATCCTCGGACCACTCTTATCCTTGTCCACCAGTACTTTAAAACTTACTGAATTGTGGTCACTGTTACCGAAATGCTCCCCTACTGAAACATCTACCACCTGGCCGGGCTCATTCCCCAATACCAGGTCCAGTACCGCCCCTTCCCTAGTTGGACTGTTTACATATTGTTTTAAGAAGCCCTCCTGGATGCTCCTTACAAACTCTGCCCCGTCTAAGCCCCTGGCACTAAGTGAGTCCCAGTCAATATTGGGGAAGTTGAAGTCTCCCATCACCACAACCCTGTTGTTTTTACTCTTTTCCAAAATCTGTCTACCTATCTGCTCCTCTATCTCCCGCTGGCTGTTGGGAGGCCTGTAGTATACCCCCAACATTGTGACTGCACCCTTCTTATTCCTGATCTCTACCCATATAGCCTCACTGCCCTCTGAGGTGTCCTCTCGCTGTATAGCTGTGATACTCTCCTGAACAAGTAGCGCAACTCCGCCTCCCCTTTTACATCCCCCTCTATCCCGCCTGAAACATCTAAATCCTGGAACGTTTAGCTGCCAATCCTGCCCTTCCCTCAACCAGGTCTCTGTAATGGCAACAACATCATAGTTCCAAGTAGTAATCCAAGCTCTAAGTTCATCTGCCTTACCCGTAATGCTCCTTGCATTAAAACATATGCACTTCAGGCCACCAGACCCGCTGTGTTCAGCAACTTCTCCCCGTCTGCGCTGCCTCAGAGCCACACTGTCCCTATTCCCTAGTTCTCCCTCAATGCTCTCACCTTCTGACCTATTGCTCCCGTGCCCACCCCCCTGCCATACTAGTTTAAACCCTCCCGTGTGACACTAGCAAACCTCGCGGCCAGGATATTTATGCCTCTCCGGTTTAGATGCAACCCGTCCATCTTATACAGGTCACACCTGCCCCGGAAGAGCTCCCAGTGGTCCAGATAACAGAAACCCTCCCTCCTACACCAGCTGTTTAGCCACGTGTTTGTCTGCTCTATCTTCCTATTTCTAGCCTCACTGGCACGTGGCACAGGGAGTAATCCCGAGATTACAACCCTCGAGGTCCTGTCTTTTAACTTTCTGCCTAGCTCCCTGAACTCCTGCTGCAGGACCTCATGCCCCTTCCTGCCTATGTCGTTAGTACCAATATGTACAACGACCTCTGCCTGTTTGCCCTCCCCCTTCAGGATTCCCTCTACCCGTTCGGAGACATCCTGGACCCTGGCACCAGGGAGGCAACATACCATCCTGGAGTCTCTTTCACGTCCACAGAAGCGCCTATCTGTGCCCCTGACTATAGAGTCCCCTATAACTATTACTCTTCTGCGCTTTGACCCTCCCTTCTGAACATCAGAGCCAGCCGTGGTGCCACTGCTCTGGCTGCTGCTGTTTTCCCCTGATAGGCTATCCCCCCCGACAGTATCCAAAGGGGTATATCTGTTCGAGAGGGGGACAACCACAGGGGATTCCTGCACTGACTGCCTGCCCTTTCTGGTGGTCACCCATTTCTCTGCCTGCACCTTGGGTGTGACCACATTTACATAACTGCGATCTATGACGCTTTCCGCCACCTGCATGCTCCTAAGTGCATCCAATTGCTGCTCCAACCGAACCATGCGGTCTGTGAGGAGCTGCAGTTGGGTGCACTTTCTGCAGATGAAGCCACCCGGGACGCTGGAAGCCTCCCGGACCTGCCACATCTCACAGTCAGAGCACAGCACCCCTCTAACTGACATTGCGTCAATTAATTAAAATTAAAATTTGTCTTTTTTTTTATAAATACTTTTTTTTAAATTGCAAAGTTACTGTCAACTATCTGTTTCCTAGCACTAGATTTCTAATAGAAATGCGATAGCTAACTATAATATTCTCCGATCTCTGGCTTAGATATCCTCTAAATTATAATTAAGTTATTATGTTTAATTAGTTCCCAAATACTCAAAAAAATTTAGGTTCGAATCCCAACCAGCCACTCAGGTCACAGCTTTTCTGTGATGTCACTTCAGTTTCCCCCCGACACACACAATTTGAAAAAAGGTATAAAAGTAAAAATCACTGACTTACCTTCTTACCTTCTGAGTGTCTGAGATGTTCTCAGGTTCTCTCGCTGACAGAGACTGCTCCTCCACCTCCAATCCTTGACCTGCACAATGCTAATAATATAATAATATAATATGGCACTTACCTTACACCAATGGGTCTTATTATTAGGTTAGAGGAGGAGGGTGGGTGGGAGACACTACACGTGTAGTGTCTCGGGTTTCCTCTCCACCAGAATTTATTGGTTGGGGGGGGGGGGGGGGGGGGGGGGTGGGGACTTGCCAGAGGTCGAACTTCCGGTTCCCGCCGAAATCCAAAGGGCTGCTCCTGTAAAGGTAGCACAATTGCTTCACAGCTCCAGGGTCCCAGGTTCGATTCCGGCTTGGGTCACTGTCTGTGCGGAGTCTGCACGTCCTCCCCGTGTCTGCGTGGGTTTCTTCCGGGTGCTCCGGTTTCCTCCCACAGTCCAAAGATGTGCAGGTTAGGTGAATTGGCCAATGATAAATTGCCCTTAGTGCCCAAAATTGCCCTTGGTGTTGGGTGGAGGTGTTGGCCTTGGGTAGGGTGCTCTTTCCAGGAGCCGGTGCAGACTCAAAGGGCCGAATGGCCTCCTTCTGCACTGTAAATTCAATGATAATCTATGATTAATCTGGGACAAAGGTTCGGCACAACATCGTGGGCCGAAGGGCCTGTTCTGTGCTGTATTTTCTATGTTCTATGGTGTGTTGTGTGTGTGTGTTGTGTGTGTGTTGTGTGTGTGCATGTGTGTTTGTCTGTTGTGTATGTGTTCATGTTGTCATAGAATCATAGATTATCATAGAATTTACAGTGAAGAAGGAGGCCATTCGGCCCATCAGGTCTGCACCGGCTCTTGGAAAGAGCACCCGACCCAAGGTCAACACCTCCACTCTATCCCCATAACCCAGTAACCCCATAACCCCAACACTACGTGCGTGTGTGTGTGTGGTGTGTGTGTGTGCATGTTGTGCATGTGTGTGTGGTGTGTGTGTGTTGTGCGTGTGCGAGTGTGGTGTGTGTGCATTAGTGTGGTGTGTGTGCGTGTTGTGTGCATGTGCGCGTGTGTTGTGTGTGTGTGTTGTGTCTGTGTGTGTGTGTTGTGTGTGTGTGTTTGTGTGTGCGTGTGTGTTGTGTGTGTATGTGCGTGTGTGTGTGTTTGTGTTGTGTGTGTGTGAGTGTGTGTGTGTACTGTGTGTGTGTGTGCGTGCGCACGTGCGTGTTTGTGTGTTGTGTGTCTGTGCGCGTGTGTGCGTGTGTGCATGTATGTTGTGTTGTGCGTGTGTGTGTTGTGTGTGTGTGCACGCATGCGTGTGTGTGCTGTGTGTGTGTGTGTGTCTGTGTGTGTGTGTTGCGTGTGTGTATGTGTGCGTGTGTGTTGTGTTGTGTGTGTGTGCGTGTGTGTTGTGTTGTGCGTGTGTGTGTTGTGTTGTGTGTCTGTGTGTATGTGCGTGTGTGTTTGTGTTGTGTGTGTGTGTGTGTGTGTTTTGTGTTTTGTGTGTGTGTGTTGTGTGCGTGTGTGTGTGCGCGCGTGTGTGTATGTGTGCGTGTTGCGTGGGTTTGAAATGTGGACCAGGTGATCTGTGTGTCACTGACTGTGTGTGTGTGTGTTGTGTGTGTCACTGACTGTGTGTTGTGTGTGTGTCACTGACTGTGTGTGTGTGTGTTGTGTGTGTATCACTGACTGTGTGTTGTGTGTGTGTCACTGACTGTGTGTGTGTTGTGTGTGTGTCACTGACTGTGTGTTGTGTGTCACTGACTGTGTGTTGCGTGTGCGTGTGTGTGTGTGTGCGCTTGTTTGTGTGTGTGTGTTGTTTGTGTGTCACTGACTGTCTTGGGACTGTGTGTGTTGTGTGTGTGTGTGCGTTGTGTTGTGTGTGTGTCACTGACTGTGTGTTGTGTGTGTGTCACTGACTGTGTGTATGTGTGTTTTGTGTGTATGTGTGTTTTGTGTGTGTGTGTGCTTTGTGTGTGTGTGTGTGAGTGCGTGTGTGCGTGTGTGTGTGTATGTGTGTGTGTGTGCTTTGTGTGTGTGTGTGTGTGTGTTGTGCGTTGTGTGTGTGTGTTGTGTGTGTGTGTGCTTTGTGTGTGTGTGTTGTGTGTGTGTGGTGTGTGTGTGTGGTGTGTTGTGTGTGTGTGTGTGTTGTGTGTGTGTGTTGCGTGTGTGTGTGTTGCGTGTGTGTGTTGTGTGTGTGTGTGTGTTGTGTGTGTGTGGTGTGTGTGTGTGTGGTGTGTTTTGTGTGTGTGTGTGTGTTGTGTGTGTGTGGTTGTGCGTGTGTCACTGACTGTCTTGTTTTCCAGGGAGGATTGAGAATTTCTTTGGCTACAGGCTGGATCTTACGGCCGAATTTTCCAATTCATTAAATCGCTTATACATCACTCGGAGTAATTGTGATATGAACATCACTGTGATCGCTTTGGAAAATGGGAAAGTTGAGCTGAGGTCTTGTGTACACAGCCTGATCTTCGCCATGCACACTGACGGAAACCTCATCAGTAAAAGCCAGACTAAGATCTTTCGTATGATCGTGTCCAAGGATTGTGTCAAATTTGTCAATGATTTCATCAGGTACATTGCAGCTCTGTAAGTGTGACTGTAATCTCCCCTTTCCGACAGACAACCATCATAGCCAGGAGGAGGCCTTTCCGAGCCTCGAGGCGGCACTTCCCCACTCAATCCCCTTCCCCCCCTCCATCGCCGAGCTCCATTCAGTGTCGATCTAATCACAGTTTGGATAACTTGCACTCGCAGTCAGTCATGGCGGCTCAGTAGCAATCTCTGTGTATCACAGGTAGGTGGACAGGGCCAGATGTGTGGGCTTCACAGCGTGGACAATGATTGAGATGAAAATTCACAGGCTAATGTCATTGGGCAGTGCCCCAGTGCCCAGAGCCCCAGTGCCCAGAGCACCAATGCCCAGAGCACCAGTGTCCCAGTGTCTCAATGTCCCAGTGCCCCAGTGTCCAGTGTCCAGGTGTCCAGTGTCCCAGTGTCCAGGTGTCCAGTGTCCCAGTGCCCAGAGCCCCAGTGCCCAGAGCCTCAGTGCCCAGAGCACCAGTGTCCCAGTATCTCAATGTCCCAGTGCCCCAGTGTCCCAGTGCCCCAGTGTCCAGTGTCCAGTGTCCCAGTGCCCTGTGTCCCAGTGTCCAGTGTCCCAGTGCCCAGTGCCAAGTGTCCAGTGTCCCAGTGCCCTGTGTCCCAGTGTCCAGTGTCCCAGTGCCCTGTGTCCCAGTGCCCTGTGTCCCAGTGCCCCAGTGCCCAGAGCCCCAGTGCCCAGAGCACCAGTGTCCCAGTATCTCAGCGTCCCAGTGCCCCAGTGTCCCAGTGTCCCAGTGCCCAGTGTCCCAGTGTCCCAGTGCCCAGGTTTCCCAGTGCCCTATGCCCCAGTGCCACAGTGTCCAGTGCCCCTGTGCCCCAGTGCCCTGTGCTCCAGTATCCCTGTGCTCCAGTATCCCAGTGCCCACTGCCCCAGTGTCCCAGTGCCACAATGTCCCAGTGTCCCAATGTCCCAGTGCCTCAATGTCCCAGTGCCTCAATGTCCCAGTGTCCCAAATGTCCCAGTGTCCCAATGTCCCAGTGCCCCAGTGCCCCAGTTTCCCAGTGTCCCAGTTTCCCAATGACCAGTGTCCCAGTGCCCCGGTGTCCCAGTGCCCCAGTGTCCCAATGTCCCAGTGCCCAAGTTTCCCAGTGCCCCAGTTTCCCAGTGCCCCAGTTTCCCAATGACCAGTGTCACAGTGCCCCAGTGCCCCGGTGTCCCAGTGCCCAGTGTCCCCATGTCCAGTGTATCAGTGTCCCAGTGCCGTGTCCCAGTGTCTCAGTGCCCCAGTGCCCAGTGTCCCCATGTCCAGTGCCCCAGTGTCCCAGTGCCCAGTGTCCCCGTGTCCAGTGTATCAGTGTCCCAGTACCCCAGTGCCCCAGTGCCCAGTGTCCAGTGTCCCAGTGCCATGACCCAGTACCCAAGAGCCCCAGTTTCCCAGTGCCCCAGTGTCCTGTTTCCCAGTGCCCAGTGCCCCAGTGTCCCAGTGCCCCAATATCCCAGTGCCCAGTGTCCCAGTGCACCATTGTCCCAGTGCACAAATGTCCCAGTGCCCCAATGTCCCAGTGTCCCAGTGCCCCAGTGTCCCAGGCCCCAGTTTCCCAGTGCCCCAGTTTTCCAGTGTCCACTGTCCCAGTGTCTCAGTGCCCCATTTTCCCAGTGCCCCAGTTTCCCAATGACCAGTGTCCCAGTGCCCCCGGTGTCCCAGTGTCCCAGTGTCCCAATGTCCCAGTGCCTCGAACCTTGGATGACGAGTGATATTGTAGGCCTCGTCAAAAAGAAAAAGGAGGCATTTGTCAGGGCTAAAAGGCTGGGAACAGACGAAGCCTGTGTGGCATATAAGGAAAGTAGGAAGGAACTTAAGCAAGGAGTCAGGAGGGCTAGAAGGGGTCACGAAAAGTCATTAGCAAATAGGGTTAAGGAAAATCCCAAGGCTTTTTACACGTACATAAAAAGCAAGAGGGTAGCCAGGGAAAGGGTTGGCCCACTGAAGGATAGGCAAGGGAATCTATGTGTGGAGCCAGAGGAAATGGGCGAGGTACTAAATGAATACTTTGCATCAGTATTCACCAAAGAGAAGGAATTGGTAGATGTTGAGTCTGGAGAAGGGGGTGTAGATAGCCTGGGTCACATTGTGATCCAAAAAGACGAGGTGTTGGGTGTCTTAAAAAATATTAAGGTAGATAAGTCCCCGGGGCCTGATGGGATCTACCCCAGAATACTGAAGGAGGCTGGAGAGGAAATTGCTGAGGCCTTGACAGAAATCTTTGGATCCTCGCTGTCTTCAGGGGATGTCCCGGAGGACTGGAGAATAGCCAATGTTGTTCCTCTGTTTAAGAAGGGTAGCAAGGATAATCCCGGGAACTACAGGCCGGTGAGCCTTACTTCAGTGGTAGGGAAATTACTGGAGAGAATTCTTCGAGACAGGATCTACTCCCATTTGGAAGCAAATGGACGTATTAGTGAGAGGCAGCACGGTTTTGTGAAGGGGAGGTCGTGTCTCACTAACTTGATAGAGTTTTTCGAGGAGGTCACTAAGATGATTGATGCAGGTAGGGCAGTAGATGTTGTCTATATGGACTTCAGTAAGGCCTTTGACAAGGTCCCTCATGGTAGACTAGTACAAAAGGTGAAGTCACACGAGATCAGGGGTGAACTGGCAAGGTGGATACAGAACTGGCTAGGCCATAGAAGGCAGAGGGTAGCAATGGAGGGATGCTTTTCTAATTGGAGGGCTGTGACCAGTGGTGTTCCACAGGGATCGGTGCTGGGACCTTTGCTCTTAGTAGTATATATAAATGATTTGGAGGAAAATGTAACTGGTCTGATTAGTAAGTTTGTAGGCGACACAAAGGTTGGTGGAATTGCGGATAGCGATGAGGACTGTCTGAGGATACAGCAGGATTTAGATTGTTTGGAGACTTGGGTGGAGAGATGGCAGATGGAGTTTAATCCGGACAAATGTGAGGTAATGCATTTTGGAAGGTCTAATGCAGGTAGGGAATATACAGTGAATGGTAGAACCCTCCAGAGTATTGAAAGTCAAAGAGATCTAGGAGTACAGGTCCACAGGTCATTGAAAGGGGCAACACAGGTGGAGAAGGTAGTCAAGAAGGCATACGGCATGCTTGCCTTCATTGCCGGGGCATTGAGTATAAGAATTGGCAAGTCATGTTGCAGCTGTATAGAACCTTAGTTAGGCCACACTTGGAGTATAGTGTTCAATTCTGGTCGCCACACTACCAGAAGGATGTGGAGGCTTTAGAGAGGGTGCAGAAGAGATTTACCAGAATGTTGCCTGGTATGGAGGGCATAAGCTATGAGGAGCGATTGAATAAACTCGGTTTGTTCTCACTGGAACGAAGGAGGTTGACGGGCGACCTGATAGAGGTCTACAAAATTATGAGGGGCATAGACAGAGTGGATAGTCAGAGGCTTTTCCCCAGGGTAGAGGGGTCAATTACTAGGGGGCATAGGTTTAAGGTGAGAGGGGCAAGGTTTAGTGTAGATGTACGAGGCAAGTTTTTTACGCAGAGGGTAGTGGGTACCTGGAACTCGCTACCGGAGGAGGTAGTGGAAGCAGGGACGATAGGGACATTTAAGGGGCATCTTGACAAATATATGAATAGGATGGGAATAGAAGGATACGGACCCAGGAAGTGTAGAAGATTGTAGTTTAGTCGGGCAGCATGGTCGGCACGGGCTTGGAGGGCCGAAGGGCCTGTTCCTGTGCTGTACATTTCTTTGTTCTTTGTTCTTTGTTGCCTCAATGTCCCAGTGCCTCAATGTCCCAGTGCCCCAATGTCCCAGTGCCCCAATGTCCCAGTGCCCCAATGTCCCAGTGCCCCAGTGTCCCAGTCCCCAGTTTCCCAGTGCCCCAGTTTTCCAGTGCCCAGTGTCCACTGTCCCAGTGACTCAGTGCCCCATTTTCCCAGTGCCCCAGTTTCCCAATGACCAGTGCCCCGGTGTCCCAGTGTCCCAATGTCCCAGTGCCCCAGTTTCCCAGTGCCCCAGTTTCCCAGTGCCCCAGTTTCCCAGTGCCCCAGTTTCCCAGTGTCCCAGTTTCCCAATGACCAGTGTCACAGTGCCCTAGTGTCCCGGTGTCCCAGTGCCCAGTGTCCCCATGTCCAGTGTATCAGTGTCCCAGTGCCGTGTCCCAGTGTCTCAGTGTCCCAGTGCCCCAGTGCCCAGTGTCCCCATGTCCAGTGCCCCAGTGTCCCAGTGCCCAGTGTCCCCATGTCCAGTGCCCCAGTGCCGTGCCCCAGTACCCCAGTGTCCCAGTGTCCCCGTGTCCAGTGTATTAGTGTCCCAGTGTCCAGTGTCCCAGTGCCATGACCCAGTACCCAAGTGCCCCAGTGTCCAGTTTCCCAGTGTCCCAGTGCCCCAATGTCCTTGTGCCCAGTGTCCTAGTGCACCAGTGCACCAATGTCCCAGTGTCCCAGTCCCCAGTTTCCCAGTGCCCCAGTTTTCCAGTGTCCACTGTCCCAGTGTCTCAGTGCGCCATTTTCCAGTGCCCCAGTTTCCCAATGACCAGTGTCCCAGTGCCCCAGTTTCCCAATGTACCAGTGTCCCAGTGCCCCAGTTTCCCAATGACCAGTGTCCCAGTGCCCCAGTGCCCCAGTGTCACAGTGCCCCAATGTCCCAGTGCCCTAGTGTCCTTGTGCCCCAGTGTCCCAGTCCCCAGTTTCCCAGTGCCCCAGTTTCCCAGTGCCCCAGTTTTCCAGTGTCTCAGTGCCCCGGTGTCGCCATGTTGCCGTGTTGCTGTGCGGTCACTAGTGCGGATGGGGAGCTGGTGGTAGGCGGACTTGAGATCCACCGTGGAGAAGACCTTGCAATGCGCGATCCTGTTTACCAGGTCGGATATGCGGGGGAGAGGGTACGCGTCCAGCTGCGTAAACCTGTTGATGGTCTGACTGTAGTCGATGACCATCCTATGTTTCTCCCCGACCTTTACCACCACTGCTTGAGCTCTCCAGGGACTGTTGCTCGCTTCGATGACTCCTTCCCTCAGCAGCCTTTGGAACTCTGACCTAATAAAGACCCGATCCTGGGCACTGTACCGTCTGCTCCTGGTGGCGACGGGTTCGCAAACAGGGAAGGCGGGTCGACCTTGAGGGTCGCGAGGCCGCAGACAGTGAGGGGGGGGGGGGGGGGGGTATAGGGCCGCCGAATTTGAAAGTTAGACTTTGGAGATTACACTGGAAGTCTAAACCTCGGAGTGCGGCCGCGCAGAGGTGGGGAAGGACGTAGAGTCGGTAATTTTTAAACTCCCCTCCCTGGACCGTGAGGTTTGCGACACAAAACCCCTTTACCTCCACTGAGTGGGAACCGGAGGCCAGGGAGATTTTTTGATTAACGGGGTGGATGAGGAGAGAACAGCGCCTTACCGTGTCGGGGCGTATGAAGCTCTCCGTGCTCCCAGAGTCGATGAAGCAGGACGTCTCGTGCCCGTTGATTAGTGCTGTTGTTGTTGAGAGTGTTCGAGGCCGGGACTGATCCAGGGTCACTGAGGCTAATCTCAGCAGTTGAGAGTTCTCTTCAGGCAGTGCGTGGTCAGCCGAGCTGGGGTCCTGGGGGTTCATCCAAGATGGCGGCTCCCATTGGTCGCACATGGCTGGGGGTGCACAAAATGGCGGCGCCCTTCCATCAAACGTGGCGTCCGCGGGACAAGATGGCGGCGCCCGGGGTCCGCACGTGGCCCTGGAATATGAAGATGGCGGTGACCGCTGGCCGCACGGGGACCGTGGAGAGGTTTGTGGTTGCTGTCCGCATTCGACACCGGAGACCGCGGCAACCGCACGGGCCTGACATACCCCCACGAAATGGCCCTTTTTGCCGCATCCCTTGCAGGTGGATGCCCGGGCCGGGCAGCGCTGGCGGGGGTGCTTGGCCTGCCCGCAAAAGTAGCAGTGGGGCCCCTCGGGGTTGCCAGGCCGCCTTGCAGCGCAGGAGGGGGGATAGGGGAAGTCTCGGGGTCGGCCGCGGAGGGGTTCCACGCTGCCCAGGGCGCTGCCGTGCGGTCGGGAACGTAAGCACGGGCATTCCTGGAGGCCACGTCCAGGGAGCCTGCAAGGGGCCCGTGCCTCCCTGAGACCCAGGGTGTCCTTTTCTAACAGGCGCTGGCGGAGATGTGACGATAGCATACCTGCCACGAAAGCGACCCGGACTAAGAGTTCCGTGTGTTCGCTCGCCGAAACTTGCGGGCAGCCGCAGCTTCTTCCCAACACCAGGAGTGCACGGAAGAATTCCTCCAGCGATTCCCCAGGGGTTTGACGCCTTGTTGCAAGCAGGTGCCGGGCGTAGACCTGGTTTACCGGGCGAATATAATGTCCTTTTAGCAGCTCCATTGCTGCATCAAAGTCTTCCGCTTCCTGTATGAGGGTGTAAATCTCCGGGCTCACCCTTGAGTGCAGGACGTGCAGTTTCTGTTCTCCCGTGGGTGCGTTTTTGGCCGTCTCGAGATACCCTTTAAACCACGCCAGCCAGTGCTTAAAGATTGCCGCTGAGTTCGCCGCGTGGGGGCTAAGTTGCAGACACTCCGGCTTGATTCGGAGCTCCATCCTTTCTTCTTAAAAAACTAGCTTATTAAATTGATGCACGATCAATGACCACTAAAGCGAGGTTGTCGTCCAACTGAAGGCTTTAATAAGCTGGATGTTTCCCCCAGCAGCTCGGGTACAGAATGAAGGCTGCTGGGGTGGCACGGGCTCTTATACCCCACCTAGCAGGGCGGAGCTACCATACAGCTTGACCAATAGAAAGCATACAGTTTCCACCAATGGTTCTTCAGCCTATCAGGTACCGTAATACCTATAGTACCACACTGTTCCCCCCTCGTAAAAGGTTCAAGAGTGAGAGGGCGCAGATTTAAAATGATTTATAAAAAAAGGAGCTGTGATGTGAGAAACCCTTTTGCACGCGTGGCGACTGGCTGGGGGTCGGAATGCCAGGCGGAGGCATTCGCGAGGGCGTTACGGAAATACTCAGTAGGTGAGAGGGATTATTGCTGCTGACTTGATTGTTCTCTCGATTTGAATAATGCTTCCAGTGTGTGGACGAGAAGCGATTTTCCTGCAGATAAATACTGATCAATTATTTGCATTTTAAAATCACAAAAAGCACTTTGTCTTAAACGTTGACTTCAGAATTTCAGCTGAATATCCCTGGCTTTGTGTTTACGTCATTGATTCCCAGGACATTGCCAGAACTTATTTCCTATTCTGAGTTTAGCCTTGAGGATGCGATAAGAGTCCTTGAGTTTAACAAAGTAACTTTCTTGTGACCACTTCACGGGGAAGTATTTTTGTGTCTCAGATTTGTGGAAAAGGGACGATCCTTTAAAACCGAGATGAGGAGGAATTTCTCCCCCCAGAGGGTGGTGAATCTGTGGAACTCTTTGCCGCAGAAGGCTGTGGAGGCCAAATCACTGAGTGTCTTTAAGACAGAGATAGATAGGTTCCTGATTAATAAGGGGCTCAGGGGTTATGGGGAGAAGGCAGGAGAATGGGGATGAGAAAATATCAGCCATGATTGAACGGCGGAGCAGACTCGATGGGCCGAGTGGCCTAATTCTGCTCCCATGTTTATGGTCTTATGGAAATAGAAGCAGGTGTTGGATTGGCAGCTCCTGTAGCCCTAATCTCTCAGTCACTGTCATGGCTGGTCATATATCTCAACCCAACTCCCTCAACTATCCCCATATCCCCAAATTCCATTAATGCCCAAAGATCTGTGGAGTTCTCCAAATTGGAGGAGAAAATGCTTGGATCAGGATTGATTCCACCACATTATCACTATTAACACTCTAACCAACTGACAACAGCCTTCCTCCTGCTTGTGTTTGGGGGGCTTGTGTTTGGGGGGCTTGTGTTTGGGGGACTTGTGTTTGGGGGGCTTGTGTTTGGGGGGCTTGTGTTTGGGGGGCTTGTGTTTGGGGGGCTTGTGTTTGGGGGGCTTGTGTTTGGGGGACTTGTGTTTGGGGGGCTTGTGTTTGGGGGGCTTGTGTTTGGGGGACTTGTGTTTGGGGGACTTGTGTTTGGGGGGCTTGTGTTTGGGGGACTTGTGTTTGGGGGGCTTGTGTTTGGGGGACTTGTGTTTGGGGGGCTTGTGTTTGGGGGGCTTGTGTTTGGGGGGCTTGTGTTTGGGGGACTTGTGTTTGGGGGGCTTGTGTTTGGGGGGCTTGTGTTTGGGGGGCTTGTGTTTGGGGGGCTTGTGTTTGGGGGGCTTGTGTTTGGGGGGCTTGTGTTTGGGGGAGTTGTGTTTGGGGGGCTTGTGTTTTGGGATTCCTGTTTTGGGCTTGTTTTTTTGGGCTTGCGCTGATTTGTGTTTTGCGATTGATAATACCGTTGGGCGTGATTCTCTGATTTAGTGGCTATGTCCGGAGGAAGTGTCTGGTCTCATGACCAAACGGTCAGCGTCGCCCCCGCACTGATGTTCTGCCCGGTGGGGGGGTAGCAAGCGCGCCTCGCAAAGCCCCCGACTTTACCTGCAGGTAAAGATTTGCCGGCGACGTGCGGCGGTCGTCCCTGCCAGATAGCCGATCCCCCAGCCTCCGCCGAAGATGCCCTGGCCAGCAGAACGGCTGCCCCCACCCCCACCCCGACTGTGGTGGTGCTGGACACAGTCCGCAGCCACTACGTGAGGCCCCCGAAAACTGAGCGCACACAAGCCCCACGCTATCGGGAGATCGGCCTATTGGGGGTGGAGCATCGGGGGGGGGGGGCTCGGGTGTCGCCACACTCCGGCGCCTGTTCGGGTACAGAGGGAGAATTCAGAATGTCCAATTCACCTAACAGCACGTCTTTCGGGACTTGTGGGAGGAAACCGGAGCACCCGGAGGAAACCCACGCAGACACAGGGAGAACGTGCAGACTCAGCACAGACAGTGACCCAAGCTGGGAATCGAACCTGGGACTCTGGCGCTGTGAAGCAACAGTGCTAACCACTGTGCTATCATGCCGCCAATGAGGCTTTGTACCCGTGGATACCCGTGGGCTCGTGTTTTGGAGTTTGTGTTTTGGGGTTCGTGTTTAGGGCTTGTGTATTGGGGCTCGTGTTTATTTGTGTTTTGGCTACACTGGGGTGAGAGGGGATTTGTAATATTATCAGCTGCACCTTTTCTGATTGGCATTTCCTCCTCAGGTACTTTTACACGAGGAAAATATACATCAACCTGTCTTCAGTGAAGTGTATCCACAACCTGGCTTCGGATTACGGGGTGACGGCCATTCGCGATTACTGTGATAAACTCTTCTACAAACTTCTCCCACAAGACCAGTCTTTCAAGCACCAGTTAGAGCTTTATAATTACGCCGAGGCGGTGGAAGATTCCTTCCTCAAAGAGATCTGTCTGAAATATTTTGCTTGGAACTGCGAAGCGTTCACTAAGTCAGTGGTGTGGTACGAGATGGCTGGCGAAGAACTAGACGCCCTGCTGCAAAGATCTGACATTGTCATTGAGAATGAGTTCCGTCTGTTCCAGGCTGTGGAGCAGTGGGTAATTGAGAATGAGAGGGCCGAGATGGTCGATTTGTTAATGAGTAAGATTCGGTTCCACATGATGTCCCCTGAACAGCTTGTCTCAATTCCATATAACTCCAATCTTTACGAGGTGTTTCAGGGTATCTTCACAACAAGGCTACTTGAGGCCTTTGAGTTCCATTCCGTTCCTGTGCAAAAGCTCAAATATTACAGAAATATCTCTGAAGCTAGCTACCATCCCAGAATCTACACCTCGCCGGACTGGAGCACCCTCCTCCACATACCCACCCCTGCACCGGGCTTCAACCACAGCTACACCCACCAGCCTTTCTACGGAGCTCTGGTCCCATATAGAGAGCAGCTCGATACTGGGTATAATCCCTATCACCCCTCTCCCAGCTCCTTCTTTCACACAGCTAGGCACATGAGCCAATTGTACATCAGCAACACACTGTCCTGGTCTGCTCATTACCACACAAACGCCCAAGGCTGCCGGAATAGCAACGTAATCTGTCCCTATGACACATACCCAGTGGCTACCCTGTCCACCGCCCCCTCCAGGCAGGACAATAGCATTGCGTATCAGAACCAGATCCTGATTGTGTGTGAGGACAGATATATCTCCTTTGTTCAGGACATGAAGAATTCCACTGCGGTCCTCCCATTGCTCAATACCACCGCCCTCTTCCTGTTTGCTTGTAGCTCAGGAGTCACATCACTCAGGTTTGTGGTCAGACCGTACTACATCCAATAGCTCCTCACCCCGGCACAGAGCAGGGGAGGGGCTCCTCACCCCGGCACAGAGCAGGGGAGGGGCTCCTATCACCCCACATCCCCGATATACCCCCCCCCCCCCCACACACACACACACACACTGCAGAGTCTCTCCATGTCCTCCCTCCTCTCTCTGTCCCATCCTCCGACAGGCCCACAGCCCTGACATCTCTGCATCCATCCCATTCTGGACACTTTTACAGTCCCAATTTTAATTGTGTGTCTGTGTTTATCTGTGTGTGTGCAGTGTGTGTGTCAGTATCTGTGTCAGTCTGTGTGCGTGTGTCAGTGTGTGTGTGTCAGTGTGTGTGTGTGTCAGTGTGTGTGTGTGTGCTGTGTGTGTGTGTCAGTATCTGTGTCAGTCTGTGTGCGTGTGTGTCTGTGTGCGTGTGTCTGTGTGTGTGTCAGTGTGTGTGTGTATTGCTGTGTGTGTGTCAGTATCTGTGACAGTGTGTGTTTGTGTGTCTGTGTCAGTGTGTGTGTCTGTGTGTGTATCTGTGCGCATGTGTGTGTCTGTGTGTGTGTGTCAGTGTGTCAATGTGTGTCTCTCTCTGTGCATCAGTTTATGTATGTGTCTGTGTGTCAGTGTGTGTTTGTGTGTGTGTGTCTGTTTCTGTGTTGTGTCTCTGTGTGTCAGTGGGTGTCTGTGTGTGTGTGTGCGTGTGTCTGTGTGTCAGTATGTGTCTATCTCTGTCAGTGTATTTGTCTGTGTGTGCGTGGGTGTGTATGTGTGTCTGAGTGTGCACATGTGGTGTGCTGGTTTAGCTCACTGGGCTAAACCGCTGGCTTTGAAAGCAGACCAAGGCAGGCCAGCAGCACGGTTCAATTCCCGTAACAGCCTCCCTGAACAGGCGCCGGAATGTGGCGACTAGGGGCTTTTCACAATGAAGCCTACTTGTGACAATAAGTGAATTTCATTTCATGTGTGTGTCAGTGTGTGCACGTGTGTGTGTCTGTGTTTGTTTGAGTGTGTGTGTATAGCTGTGTGTCTGTGTGTATAGCTGTGTGTCTGTGTGTATAGCTGTGTGTCTGTGTGTATAGCTGTGTGTCTGTGTGTATAGCTGTGTGTCTGTGTGTATAGCTGTGTGTCTGTGTGTGCGCATGTGTGTCTCTATGTGTGTGACGGTGTGTCTGCCTGTGTGTGTCAGTGTGTGTGTTGTGTGGGTCTGTGTGTCAGTGTCTGTGAGCGTGTGTGTGTCAGTATCTGTGTGCGTGTGTGTTGCTGTGTGTCTGTGTCAGTGTGTGTGTATCTGTGCGCATGTGTGTGTCTCTCTCTGTGCATCAGTTTATGTATGTGTCTGTGCGTGTGTGTGTATGTGTGTCTGTTTCTGTGTTGTGTCTCTGTGTGTGCGTGTGTCTGTGTGTCAGTATGTGTCTATCTCTGTGTGTGTGTGTGTGTGTGTGCGTGGGTGTGTCTGAGTGTGCACATGTGGTGTGCTGGTTTAGCTCACTGGGCTAAATCGCTGGCTTTGAAAGCAGACCAAGGCAGGTCAGCAGCACGGTTCCCGTACCGGCCTCCCCGAACAGGTACCGGAATGTGGCGACTAGGGGCTTATCACAATGAAGCCTACTTGTGACAATAAGCGATTTTCATTTTCATTTCATGTGTGTGTCAGTGTGTGCACGTGTGTGTGTCTGTGTGTGTCTGTGTGCGTGGGTGTTTGTTTGAGTGTGTGTGTCTGTGTGCGTGTGTGTGTATGTCTGTGTGTGTCTGTGTGCGCATGTGTGTCTCTATGTGTGTGACGGTGTGTGTGCATGTGTCTGTGTGTCTGTATGTGTATGTCTCAGTGTGTGTCTGTATGTGTGTGTCTGCATGTGTGTGTCAGTGTGTGTGTCTGTGTGCCAGTGTGTGCGTGTGTATCTGTGTGTCAGTGTGTGTGTTGTGTGTGTGTGGGTCTGTGTGTCAGTGTGTGTGTCTGTGAGCGTGTGTGTGCGTGTGTGGGTGTGCCTGCGTGTGTGTGTGTCTGGGTGTCAGTGTGTGTCAGTATGTGTGTCAGTATGTGTGTCAGTATGTGTGTGTCAGTGTGTGTGTGTCTGGGTGTCAGTGTGTGTGTGTCTGGGTGTCAGTGTGTGTCAGTGTGTGTCAGTATGTGTGTGTCAGTATGTGTGTGTCAGTATGTGTGTGTCAGTGTGTGTGTGTCATAAGAACATAAGAACTAGGAGCAGGAGTAGGCCATCTGGCCCCTCGAGCCTGCTCCACCATTCAATGAGATCATGGCTGATCTTTTGTGGACTCAGCTCCACTTTCCGGCCCGAACACCATAACCCTTAATCCCTTTATTCTTCAAAAAACTATCTATCTTTATCTTAAAAACATTTAATGAAGGAGCCTCTACTGCTTCACTGGGCAAGGAATTCCATAGATTCACAACGCTTTGGGTGAAGAAGTTCCTCCTAAACTCAGTCCTAAATCTACTTCCCCTTATTTTGAGGCTATGCCCCCGAGTTCTGCTTTCACCCACCAGTGGAAACAACCTGCCCGCATCTATCCTATCTATTCCCTTCATAATCTTATATGTTTCTATAAGATCCCCCCTCATCCTTCTAAATTCCAACGAGTACAGTCCCAGTCTACTCAACCTCTCCTCGTAATCCAACCCCTTCAGCTCTGGGATTAACCTAGTGAATCTCCTCTGCACACCCTCCAGTGCCAGTACATCCTTTCTCAAGTAAGGAGACCAAAACTGAACACAATACTCCAGATGTGGCCTCACTAACACCTTATACAATTGCAGCATAACCTCCCTAGTCTTAAACTTCATCCCTCTGATGAAACTTTGGAGGAATATCGGGAAAGTAGGACAAATCTCAAACACGCAATAAAGAGGGCTAAAAGGGGTCATGAAATATCTTTGGTGAACAGGGTTAAGGAAAATGCCAAAGCCTTTTATTCGTATATAAGGAGCAAGAGGTTAACGAGAGAAAGGATTGGCTCACTCAAAGACAAAAGAGGGAATTTATGCGTGGAGTCAGAGGAAATGGGTGAGATTCTTAATGAGTACTTTGCATCGGTATTCACCAAGGAGAGGGACATGACGGATGCTGAGGTTAGGGATGGATGTTTAAATACTCGAGGTCAAGTCGGCATAAGGAAGGGGGAAGTTTTGGGTCTTCTAAAAGGCATTAAGGTGGATAAGTCCCCAGGTCCGGATGGGGTCTATCCCAGGTTTCTGAGGGAAGCGAGGGACGAAATAGCTGGGGCCTTAGCAGATCTCTTTGCAGCATCCTTGAGCACGGGTGAGGTCCTGGAGGACTGGAGAATTGCTAATGTTGTCCCTTTGTTTAAGAAGGGTAGCAGGGATAATCCAGGGAATTATAGACCTGTGAGCTTGACGTCAGTGGTAGGCAAACTGTTGGAGAAGATACTGAGGGATAGGATCTATTCACATTTGGAAGAAAATAGACTTATCAGTGATAGGCAACATGGTTTTGTGCAGGGAAGGTCATGTCTGACAAACCTAATAGAATTCTTTGAGGAAGTGACAAAGTTAATTGATGAGGGAAGGGCTGTAGATGTCATGTACATGGACTTCAGTAAGGCGTTTGATAAAGTTTCCCATGGCAGGTTGATGGAAAAAGTGAAGTCCCATGGGGTTCAGGGTGTACTCGCTAGATGGATAAAGAACTGGCTGGGCAACAGGAGACAGAGAGTAGTGGTGGAAGAGAGTGTCTCAAAATGGAGAAAGGTGACTAGTGGAGTTCCACAGGGATCTGTGATCGGATCACTGTTGTTTGTGATATACATAAATGATCTGGACAAAGGTATAGGTGGTCTGATTAGCAAGTTTGCAGGTGATACTAAGATTGGTGGAGTTGCAGATAGCGAGGAGGACTGTCAGAGAATACAGCAAAATATAGATCAATTGGAGAGTTAGGCAGAGAAATGGCAGATGGAGTTCAATCCAGGGAAATGCGAGGTGATGCATTTTGGAAGATCTAATTCAAGAGCGGACTATACGGTCAATGGAAGAGTCCTGGGGAAAATTGATGTACAGAGAGATCTGGGAGTTCAGGTCCATTGTACCCTGAAGGTGGCAACGCAGGTCGATAGAGTGGTCAAGAAGGCATACAGCATGCTTGCCTTCATCGGGCGGGGTATTGAGTACAAGAGTCGGCAGGTCATGTTACAGTTGTATAGGACTTTGGTTCGGCCACATTTGGAATACGGCGTGCAGTTCTGGTCGCCACATTACCAGAAGGGTGTGGATGCTTTAGAGAGGGTGCAGAGGAGGTTCACCAGGACATTGCCTGGTATGGAGGGTGCTAGCTATGAAGAAAGGTTGAGTAGATTAGGATTGTTTTCGTTGGAAAGACGGAGGTTGAGGGGGGACCTGATTGAGGTCTACAAAATTATGAGAGGTATGGACAGGGTGGATAGCAACAAGCTTTTTCCAAGAGTGGGGGTGTCAATTACAAGGGGTCACGATTTCAAGGTGAGAGGGGGAAAGTTTAAGGGAGATGTGCGTGGAAAGTTTTTTACGCAGAGGGTGGTGGGTGCCTGGAACGCTTTGCCAGCGGAGGTGGTAGAGGCGGGCACAATAGCATCGTTTAAGATGCATCTGGACAGATATATGACGGGCGGGGAATAGAGGGATATACCACATCCATTTATTTAGTTTTATTCAGTCATTACAGCGCAGTACAGGCCCTTCGGCCCTCGATGTTGCTCCGACCTGTGAAACCACTCTAAAGCCCATCTACACTATTCCCTTATCGTCCATATGTCTATCCAATGACCATTTGAATGCCCTGAGTGTTGGCGAGTCCACTACTGTTGCAGGCAGGACATTCCACGCCCTTACTACTCTCTGAGTAAAGAACCTACCTCTGACATCTGTCCTATATCTATCTCGCCTCAATTTAAAGCTATGCCCCATCGTGCTAGATATCACCATCCGAGGAAAAAGGCTCTCACTGTCCACCCTATCCAATCCTCTGATCATCTTATATGCCTCAATTAAGTCACCTCTTAACCTTCTTCTCTCTAACGAAAACAGCCTCAAGTCCCTCAGCCTTTCCTCATAAGATCTTCCCTCCATACCAGGCAACATTCTGGTAAATCTCCTCTGCACCCTTTCCAATGCTTCCACATCCTTCCTATAATGCGGCGACCAGAATTGCACGCAATACTCTAAATGCGGCCGCACCAGAGTTCTGTACAGCTGCAACATGACCTCAAAGCTCTGAAACTCAATCCCTCTACCAATAAAAGCTAACACACCGTACGCCTTCTTAACAACCCTCTCAACCTGGGTGGCAACTTTCAGGGATCTATGTACATGGACACCGAGATCTCTCTGCTCATCCACACTGCCAAGAATCTCACCATTAGCCCAGTACTCTGTCTTCCTGTTATTCCTTCCAAAATGAATCACCTCACACTTTTCTGCATTAAACTCCATTTGCCACCTCTCAGCCCAGCGCTGCAGCTTATCTATGCCCCTCTGTAACTTGTAACATCCTTCCGCACTGTCCACAACTCCACCGACTTCCGTATCATCTGCAAATTTACTCACCCATCCTTCTACGCCCTCCTCCAGGTCATTTATAAAAATGACAAACAGCAGTGGCCCCAAAACAGATCCTTGTGGTACACCACTAGTAACTGGACTCCAGTCTGAACATTTCCCATCAACCACCACACTTTGTCTTCCAGCTAGCCAATTTCTGATCCAAACTGCTAAATCACCCTGAATCCCATGCCTCTGTATTTTCTGCAGTAGCCTACCGTGGGGAACCTTATCAAACGCTTTACTGAAATCCATATACACCACATCAACTGTTTTACCCTCATCCACCTGTTTGGTCACCTTCTCAAAGAACTCAATAAGGTTTGTGAGGCACGACCTACCCTTCACAAAACCGTGTTGACTATCTCTAATCAAATTATTCCTTTCCAGATGATTATACATCCTATCTCTCAGAAACCTTTCCAAGATTTTTCCCACAACAGAATTAAGGCTCACTGGCCTATAGTTACCGGGGTTGTCTCTACTCCTCTTGTTGAACAAGGGGATAACATTTGCTATCCCCAGTCTTCTGGCACTATTCCTGTAGACAAAGATGACTTAAAGATCAAGGCCAAAGGCTCAGCAATCTCCTCCCCAGCTTCCCAGAGAATCCTAGGATAAATCCCATCCGGCCCAGGTGACTTATCTATTTTCACACATTGGCTCCCCGTTATCTACCGCACTGTTAATGTCCTCAAAGAATTCCACTAAATGAGTTAGGCACGACCTGCCCTTTATGAACCCATGCTGCGTCTGCCCAATGGGACAATTTCCATCCAGATGCCTCGCTATTTCTTCCTTGATGATAGATTCCAGCATCTTCCCTACTACCGAAGTTAAGCTCACTGGCCTATAATTACCCACTTTCTGCCTACCTCCTTTTTTAAACAGTGGTGTCACGTTTGCTAATTTCCAATCCGCTGGGACCACCCCAGAGTCTAGTGAATTTTGGTAAATTATCACTAGTGCATTTGCAATTTCCCTAGCCATCTCTTTTAGCACTCTGGGATGCATCCCCCTCCCCTCCCCTCCCTAACCCCCCCGCCACTCCCCAGCCCCCCCCAGAATAAACCCACGCAGACACGGGGAGAATGTGCAGACTCCGCACAGACAGTGACCCAAGCCGGAATCGAACCTGGGACCCTGGAGCTGTGAAGCGATTGTGCTAACCACTGTGCTACCGTGCTGCCCTTGGCGCCTGCCTTGTTTTTAGCACCGTGGACGGGACCTCAGCAAATCCCTGCCAGAATCCCCTGAACTTCAGACATGCCCAAAACATGTGGACATGGTTTTCGGGCCCTCCCCCACACCTCACATACCTGTCCCCCACCCCAAAAAACCTGCTCACCCGGGCTACCGTCACGTGAGCCCGCTGAACCACCTTGAATAGTATCAGGCTGAGCCTGGCACACGATGAGGATGCGTTGACTCTGCTCAGGGCCTCCTCCCACAGACTCGCCTCTCCCAGCTCAGCCTTCCATTTATGCTTTACCTCCCCTACCTGAGTTTCCTCCCTCTAGATAAAGTTTTTATATATTTCCGAGACCTTCCCCTCCCCCACTCCTGTTTTTGAAACTACCTTATCCTGCAGCCCCTGGGGCGGTAGGTGAGGGAAGGCCGAGACCTGCCCTCACACAAAGTCCCTCACCTGCAGATATCCCCTCCCCCGGGCAGCTCAAACTCCTCCCCCAAGTCCTCCAAACACAGAAAGCTGCCGTCAATAAACAGGTCCCTAAACCACTCGATCCCAGCTCACTGCACCTCCCAAACCCCCCATCGGCCCCCCTCCCTGTCATATTCGAGTGAACATCACAGCACATACACACATACATATTGACCAATTAGCATGCACAACACAGCAGCCAATCACAGACAAGAGCATACACAGTACAAAACAAGGAACACGGCACTTCCTGGTCAGTCCAGCAGGAGGCGGCTCAGGGCAAGGACTTCCAAACCAGACACTCAGACAATCACCACGTGCTGAGCACCAAGTTTGTTAAATAAATAGTTAAAAGAAATAAAACTGCATTGTACCAATCGCAACCGTGTCGGTTCGTCTGTGTCTCAGAGTACCCAACACTTCACCCCTCATCTGCTCCATGAACCCCTTTTGCTCCTTCATAGCCGCTAGCACCCTCCCTGTCCTCGAACCCGACCGATCCAGCCTCGGATCCATAACCATAGTAACCCGCCCCCCCATAATCAGCTGATGCGAGTCCAGATCTGAATCTTCCCCAACACCCGCCTCATAAACTCCGCGTGGTCCCAGTTTGATGCGTAAACATTCACTAATACCACCGGCATCCCCTCCAACTTCCCACTCACCATAACGTACCCACCCCCCGAGTGGTCCTGTGTGGTACCAGCGGCCAGGAGCCTGGCGTGCCTGCTGTGGAGAGAGAGAGGGCGTGTGGGCACTGTCCAGTGCCCCATACTCTGCCCAAATTTGTGCCGCTGGTCAGGGGGCTTCTGCCAGGGCTGGGGGCAGCTTTGGCCAGGAGGTGGACGGGTATGCGGTCCAGAATGGCCGCCGGTGATCGGTGCGTGTGTGGGGGTTGCAGGCCTACGCGTGGCTGCAGCTTGTCAGCCCTGGGCATGTCCAGCACGGGGCCCGTCGATTCTCCACCGTTTCTGCACGTTACGCGGATGTTTCACGTGGCACCGGTGCTAGCCCCTCACCGGGAGCGGGATCGGTGAACACCGGAGCTAGCCCCTCACCGGGAGCGGGATCGGGAAACACCGGTGCTAGCCCCTCACCGGGAGCGGGATCGGTGAACACCGGTGCTAGCCCCTCACCGGGAGCGGGATCGGGAAACACCGGTGCTAGCCCCTCACCGGGAGCGGGATCGGTGAACACCGGTGCTAGCCCCTCACCGGGAGCGGGATCGGTGAACACCGGAGCTAGCCCCTCACCGGGAGCGGGATCGGGAAACACCGGTGCTAGCCCCTCACCGGGAGCGGGATCGGTGAACACCGGTGCTAGCCCCTCACCGGGAGCGGGATCGGGAAACACCGGTGCTAGCCCCTCACCGGGAGCGGGATCGGTGAACACCGGAGCTAGCCCCTCACCGAGAGCGGGATCGGGAAACACCGGTGCTAGCCCCTCACCGGGAGCGGGATCGGTAAACACCGGTGCTGGCCCCTCACCGGGAGCGGGATCGGGAAACACCGGTGCTAGCCCCTCACCGGGAGCGGGATCGGGAAACACCGGTGCTAGCCCCTCACCGGGAGCGAGATCGGGAAACACCGGTGCTAGCCCCTCACCGGGAGCGGGATCGGGAAACACCGGTGCTAGCCCCTCACCGAGAGCGGGATCGGTGAACACCGGTGCTGGCCCCTCACTGGGAGCGGGATCGGGAAACACCGGTGCTAGCCCCTCACCGGGAGCGGGATCGGGAAACACCGGTGCTAGCCCCTCACCGGGAGCGGGATCGGGAAACACCGGTGCTAGCCCCTCACCGGGAGCGGGATCGGGAAACACCGGTGCTGGCCCCTCACCGGGAGCGGGATCGGGAAACACCGGTGCTAGCCCCTCACTGGGAGCGGGATCGGGAAACACCGGTGCTAGCCCCTCACCGGGAGCGGGAGCGGGAAACACCGGTGCTAGCCCCTCATCGAGAGCGGGATCGGTGAACACCGGTGCTAGCACCTCACCGGGAGCGGGATCGGGAAACACCGGTGCTAACCCCTCACCGGGAGCGGGATCGGGAAACACCGGTGCTAGCCCCTCACCGGGAGCAGGATCGGGAAACACCGGTGCTGGCCCATCACCGGGAGCGGGAGCGGTGAACACCGGTGCTAGCCCCTCACCGGGAGCGGGATCGGGAAACACCGGTGCTAGCCCCTCACCGGGAGCGGGATCGGGAAACACCGGTGCTAGCCCCTCACCGGGAGCGGGATCGGGAAACACCGGTGCTAGCCCCTCACCGGGAGCGGGATCGGGAAACACCGGTGCTAGCCCCTCACCGGGAGCGGGATCGGGAAACACCGGTGCTAGCCCCTCACCGGGAGCGGGATCGGGAAACACCGGTGCTAGCCCCTCACCGGGAGCGGGATCGAGAAACACCGGTGCTAGCCCCTCACCGAGAGCGAGATCGGTGAACACCGGTGCTAGCCCCTCACCGAGAGCGGGATCGGGAAACACCGGTGCTAGCCCCTCACCGGGAGCGGGATCGGGAAACACCGGTGCTAGCCCCTCACCGGGAGCGCAATCGGGAAACACCGGTGCTAGCCCCTCACCGGGAGCGGGATCGGGAAACACCGGTGCTAGCCCCTCACCGGGAGCGGGATCGGTGAACACCGGAGCTAGCCCCTCACCGAGAGCGGGATCGGGAAACACCGGTGCTAGCCCCTCACCGGGAGCGGGATCGGTAAACACCGGTGCTGGCCCCTCACCGGGAGCGGGATCGGGAAACACCGGTGCTAGCCCCTCACCGGGAGCGGGATCGGGAAACACCGGTGCTAGCCCCTCACCGGGAGCGAGATCGGGAAACACCGGTGCTAGCCCCTCACCGGGAGCGGGATCGGGAAACACCGGTGCTAGCCCCTCACCGAGAGCGGGATCGGTGAACACCGGTGCTGGCCCCTCACTGGGAGCGGGATCGGGAAACACCGGTGCTAGCCCCTCACCGGGAGCGGGATCGGGAAACACCGGTGCTAGCCCCTCACCGGGAGCGGGATCGGGAAACACCGGTGCTAGCCCCTCACCGGGAGCGGGATCGGGAAACACCGGTGCTGGCCCCTCACCGGGAGCGGGATCGGGAAACACCGGTGCTAGCCCCTCACTGGGAGCGGGATCGGGAAACACCGGTGCTAGCCCCTCACCGGGAGCGGGAGCGGGAAACACCGGTGCTAGCCCCTCATCGAGAGCGGGATCGGTGAACACCGGTGCTAGCACCTCACCGGGAGCGGGATCGGGAAACACCGGTGCTAACCCCTCACCGGGAGCGGGATCGGGAAACACCGGTGCTAGCCCCTCACCGGGAGCAGGATCAGGAAACACCGGTGCTGGCCCATCACCGGGAGCGGGAGCGGTGAACACCGGTGCTAGCCCCTCACCGGGAGCGGGATCGGGAAACACCGGTGCTAGCCCCTCACCGGGAGAGGGATCGGGAAACACCGGTGCTAGCCCCTCACCGGGAGCGGGATCGGGAAACACCGGTGCTAGCCCCTCACCGGGAGCGGGATCGGGAAACACCGGTGCTAGCCCCTCACCGGGAGCGGGATCGGGAAACACCGGTGCTAGCCCCTCACCGGGAGCGGGATCGGGAAACACCGGTGCTAGCCCCTCACCGGGAGCGGGATCGAGAAACACCGGTGCTAGCCCCTCACCGAGAGCGAGATCGGTGAACACCGGTGCTAGCCCCTCACCGAGAGCGGGATCGGGAAACACCGGTGCTAGCCCCTCACCGGGAGCGGGATCGGGAAACACCGGTGCTAGCCCCTCACCGGGAGCGCAATCGGGAAACACCGGTGCTAGCCCCTCACCGGGAGCGGGAGCGGGAAACACCGGTGCTAGCCCCACACCGGGAGCGGGATCGGGAAACACCGGTGCTAGCCCCTCACCGGGAGCGGGATCGGGAAACACCGGTGCTAGCCCCTCACCGAGAGCGGGATCGGTGAACACCGGTGCTAGCCCCTCACCGGGAGCGGGATCGGGAAACACCGGTGCTAGCCCCTCACCGGGAGCAGTATCGGTGAACACTGGTGCTAGCCCCTCACCGGGAGCGGGATCGGGAAACACCGGTGCTAGCCCCTCACCGGGAGCGGGATCGGGAAACACCGGTGCTAGCCCCTCACCTGGAGCGGGATCGGGAAACACCGGTGCTAGCCCCTCACCGGGAGCGGGATCGGGAAACACCGGTGCTCGCCCCTCACCGGGAGCGGGATCGGTGAACACCGGTGCTAGCCCCTCACCGGGAGCGGGATCGGGAAACACCGGTGCTAGCCCCTCACCGGGAGCGAGATCGGGAAACACCGGTGCTAGCCCCTCACCGGGAGCGGGATCGGGAAACACCGGTGCTAGCCCCTCACCGGGAGCGGGATCGGTGAACACCGGTGCTAGCCCCTCACCGGGAGCGGGATCGGGAAACACCGGTGCTAGCCCCTCACCGGGAGCGGGATCGGTGAACACCGGTGCTAGCCCCTCACCGGGAGCGGGATCGGGAAACACCGGTGCTAGCCCCTCACCGGGAGCGGGATCGGGAAACACCGGTGCTAGCCCCTCACCGGGAGCGGGATCGGGAAACACCGGTGCTAGCCCCTCACCGGGAGCGGGATCGGGAAACACCGGTGCTAGCCCCTCACCGGGAGCGGGATCGGGAAACACCGGTGCTAGCCCCTCACCGGGAGCGGGATCGGTGAACACCGGTGCTAGCCCCTCACCGGGAGCGGGATCGGGAAACACCGGTGCTAGCCCCTCACCGGGAGCGGGATTGTGAAACACCGCTGCTAGCCCCTCACCGGGAGCGGGAGCGGGAAACACCGGTGCTAGCCCCTCACCGGGAGCGGGATCGGTGAACACCGGTGCTAGCCCCTCACCGGGAGCGGGATCGGGAAACACCGGTGCTGGCCCCTCACCGGGAGCGGGAGCGGTGAACACCGGTGCTAGCCACTCACCGGGAGCGGGATCGGGAAACACCGGTGCTAGCCCCTCACCGGGAGCGGGATCGGGAAACACCGGTGCTAGCCCCTCACCGGGAGCGGGATCAGGAAACACCGGTGCTAGCCCCTCACCGGGAGCGGGATCGGGAAACACCGGTGCTAGCCCCTCACCGGGAGCGGGATCGGGAAACACCGGTGCTGGCCCCTCACCGGGAGCGGGATCGGGAAACACCGGTGCTAGCCCCTCACCGGGAGCGGGATCGGGAAACACCGGTGCTAGCCCCTCACCGGGAGCGGGATCGGGAAACACCGGTGCTAGCCCCTCACCGGGAGCGGGATCAGGAAACACCGGTGCTAGCCCCTCACCGGGAGCGGGATCGGGAAACACCGGTGCTAGCCCCTCACCGGGAGCGGGATCAGGAAACACCGGTGCTAGCCCCTCACCGGGAGCGGGATCGGGAAACACCGGTGCTAGCCCCTCACCGGGAGCGGGAGCGGTGAACACCGGTGCTAGCCCCTCACCGGGAGCGGGATTGGCGAGGGTCGTGCGCATATTTTCCCACAGACCCTCGGTTGGCGTTGACACTGACACTCAGGAACGGGGAATCCTGCCCTTTGAAAACACTAACGCTATTTAGTATGATTTGCATTGAGTACAATGTTTATCAGTTTTCAAACAATACAAGACTGATGAAAATGGCATTCCAACTTTTAAACTTCTTTTAAAAGCTCCTCCAGCAACACGTCACCGGTCAAAGTAACAATTCGAGCTCACCCAATGCTCTCCGAAATCACCTCTGCTCCATGAAAGGTGTAAATACATTTCCAATAAACTGACCCTGATTTCTGTCTTTAAAAACATTCCCAGAGCAGCAGGCGGGCAGACGGGATTAACAGCGAAGTTAACGGCATTGTACCCATTCGGACTGGGTCGGCAACTCCGAGATTAAAACTTGTACATCTGCAAAATTCCTCTGAAAGACAAAACTATTTCTTGAATTCTGTACTGACCACAACATAAAGATGTGGGGCGAAATTCTCCGCCCCGCCCCGCCACATTTCTTACCCGACCGGCCGGCGGGAGTCTCCGTAACACCGGCCGGTCAATGGGGTTTCCCGTTGTGGGGCAGCCCCACGCCGTCGGGAAACCCCCCGGCGCCGGCAGAACGGAGACTCCCGCCGGCGGAGAATGACGCCCCGGGTTTGTGCGTGATGCAATTTCAACATCAGCAAAGCAAAAGAGAGACCCAAGTAAATGACCACACGAGAGACAGCGGAGCGGTGAAACAGACAGCAAACACCTAAAACAGCAAACAGACGTAGCAGAGAAAGGAGGCCGAGATGGAGCACGATACAGGGGAGATCTAATAGAAACTTACAAGATAATGAATGGCTTAGATAGGGTGGATGTAGGGAAGTTGTTTCCATTAGCAGGGGAGACTAGGACCCGGGGACACAGCCTTAGAATAAAAGGGAGTCACTTTAGAACAGAGATGAGGAGAAATGTCTTCAGCCAGAGAGTGGTGGGTCTGTGGAATTCATTGCCACAGAGGGCGGTGGAGGCCGGGACGTTGAGTGTCTTTAAGACAGAAGTTGATAAATTCTTGATTTCTCGAGGAATTAAGGGCTATGGAGAGAGAGCGGGTAAATGGAGCTGAAATCAGCCATGATTGAATGGCGGAGTGGACTCGATGGGCCGAATGGCCTTACTTCTGCTCCTATGTCTTATGGTCTTATGGACAGGAGCAAATGAAACCACTGTTAAAAAAAAGAGGGAAAAGTAGCAGAGAAAAGACCTCGAGAAACATGAGCAAAGGCAACAGGACAAATAGCAGCATTATCAGCAATACGGGGCAGCATGGTGTACAGTGGTTAGCACTGTGGCTTCACAGCGCCAGGGTCCCAGGTTCGATTCCCGGCTTGGGTCACTATCTGTGTGGAGTCTGCACATCCTCCCTGTGTGTGCGTGGGTTTCCTCCGGGTGCTCCGGTTTCCTCCCACAGTCCAAAGATGTGCAGTTAGGTGAATTGGCCGTGGTAAATTGCTCTTAGCGTCCAAAAGGTTAGGAAGGGTTATTGGGTTATGGGGATAGAGTGGAAGTGAGGGCATAAGTGGGTCGGTGCAGACTCGATGGGCCGAATGGCCTCCTTCTGCACTGTGTGTTCTATGTTTCAACAGCTATACCATAACTCCATATAACCAAATAGAGAACAGAAAAATCATGGAACTGGAAAATATCCCAGTCTATAACCTACACACTTATGGTATTTGTATTGACTAACTACTACTTGTCATGTGAGAGTACCTGTAAGAAATGGGTGTTTATAAATATCTGTAGTGAGAGTACCTGTAAGAAATGGGTGTTTATTACTGCAGTGATCGGGAGGCAGAGGGGGTCATAGATAGCAGCTTTAGGGAATTAGTTACACCAAAGATTGGAGATAGATGGGTAACTGTAAGAGGGACTGGGAAGAAGCAGTCAGTGCAGGGATCCCCTGCGGTCGTTCTCCTGAGTAACAAGTATACCGCTTTGGATACTTGTGGGGGGGGGGGGACTTACCAGGGGTAAGCCATGGGGTACGGGCCTCTGGCACGGAGTCTGTCCCTGTTGCTCAGAAGGGAAGGGGGAGAGGAGCAGAGCATTAGTAATTGGGGACTCGATAGGGGCACAGATAGGAGATTTTGTGGCAGCGTGAGAGACTCACGTTTGGTATGTTGCCTCCCAGGTGCAAGGGTATGTGATGTCTCGGATCGTGTTTTCCGGGTCCTTAAGGGGGAGGGGGAGCAGCCCCAAGTCGTGGTCCACATTGGCACTAACGACATAGGTAGGAAAGGGGACAAGGATGTCAGGCAGGCTTTCAGGGAGCTAGGATGGAAGCTCAGAACTAGAACAAACAGAGTTGTTATCTCTGGGTTGTTGCCCGTGCCACGTGATAGTGAGATGAGGAATAGGGAGAGAGAGCATTTAAACACGTGGCTACAGGGATGGTGCAGGCGGGAGGGATTCAGATTTCTGGATAACTGGGGCTCTTTCTGGGGAAGTGGGACCTCTACAGACGGGATGGTCTACATCTGAACCTGAGGGGCACAAATATCCTGGGGGGGAGATTTGTTAGTGCTCTTTGGGGGGGTTTAAACTAATGCAGCAGGGGCATGGGAACCTGGATTGTAGTTTTAGGGTAAGGGAGAATGAGAGTATGGAGGTCAGGAGCACAGATTTGATGTCGCAGGAGGGGGCCAGTGTTCAGGTAGGTGGTTTGAAGTGTGTCTACTTCAATGCCAGGAGTATACGAAACAAGGTAGGGGAACTGGCAGCATGGGTTGGTACCTGGGACTTCGATGTTGTGGCCATTTCGGAGACATGGATAGAGCAGGGACAGGAATGGATGTTGCAGGTTCCGGGGTTTAGGTGTTTTAGTAAGCTCAGAGAAGGAGGCAAAAGAGGGGGAGGTGTGGCGCTGCTAGTCAAGAGCAGTATTACGGTGGCGGAGAGGATGCTAGATGGGGACTCATCTTCCGAGGTAGGATGGGCTGAGGTTAGAAACAGGAAAGGAGAGGTCACCCTGTTGGGAGTTTTCTATAGGCCTCCAAATAGTTCTAGGGATGTAGAGGAAAGGATGGCGAGGATGATCCTGGATAAGAGCGAAAGTAACAGGGTAGTTATTATGGGAGACTTTAACTTTCCAAATATTGACTGGAAAAGATATAGTTCGAGTACATTAGATGGGTCGTTTTTTGTACAGTGTGTGCAGGAGGGTTTCCTGACACAATATGTTGACAAGCCAACAAGAGACGAGGCCACGTTGGATTTGGTTTTGCGTAATGAACCAGGCCAGGTGTTAGATTTGGAGGTAGGAGAGCACTTTGGGGACAGTGACCACACTTCGGTGACGTTTACGTTAATGATGGAAAGGGATAAGTATACACCGCAGGGCAAGAGTTATAGCTGGGGGAAGGGCAATTATGATGCCATTAGGCGTGACTTGGGGGGGATAAGGTGGAGAAGTAGGCTGCAAGTGTTGGGCACACTGGATAAGTGGAGCTTGTTCAAGGATCAGCTACTGTGTGTTCTTGATAAGTATGTACCGGTCAGGCAGGGAGGAAGGCGTCGAGCGAGGGAACCGTGGTTTACCAAAGAAGTGGAACCTCTTGTTAAGAGGAAGAAGGAGGCCTATGTGATGATGAGGTGTGAAGTTTCAGTTGGGGCGATGGATAGTTACAAGGTAGCGAGGAAGGATCTAAAGAGAGAGCTAAGACGAGCAAGGAGGGGACATGAGAAGTATTTGGCAGGTAGGATCAAGCAAAACCCAAAAGCTTTCTATAGGTGTGTCAGGAATAAGCGAATGACTAGGGAAAGAGTAGGACCAGTCAAGGACAGGGATGGGAAGTTGTGTGTGGAGTCTGAAGAGATAGGTGAGATACTAAATGAATATTTTTCATCAGTATTCACTCAGGAAAAAGATAATGTTGTGGAGGAGAATGCTGAGACCCAGGCTATTAGAATAGATGGCATTGAGGTACGTAGGGAAGAGGTGTTGGCAATTCTGGACAGGCTGAAAATAGATAAGTCCCCGGGGCCTGATGGGATTTATCCTAGGATTCTCTGGGAGGCCAGGGAAGAGATTGCTGGACCTTTGGCTTTGATTTTTATGTCATCATTGGCTACAGGAATAGTGCCAGAGGACTGGAGGACAGCAAATGTGGTCCCTTTGTTCAAAAAGGGGAGCAGAGACAACCCCGGCAACTATAGACCGGTGAGCCTCACGTCTGTAGTGGGTAAAGTCTTGGAGGGGATTATAAGAGACAAGATTTATAATCATCTAGATAGGAATAATATGATCAGGGATAGTCAGCATGGCTTTGTGAAGGGTAGGTCATGCCTCACAAACCTTATCGAGTTCTTTGAGAAGGTGACTGAACAGGTAGACGAGGGTAGAGCAGTTGATGTGGTGTATATGGATTTCAGTAAAGCATTTGATAAGGTTCCCCACGGTAGGCTATTGCAGAAAATACGGAGGCTGGGGTTTGAGGGTGATTTAGAGATGTGAGTCAGAAGTTGGCTAGCTGAAAGAAGACAGAGGGTGGTGGTTGATGGGAAATGTTCAGAATGGAGTTCAGTTACAAGTGGCGTACCACAAGGATCTGTACTGGGGCCGTTACTGTTTGTCATTTTTATCAATGACCTAGAGGAAGGCGCAGAAGGGTGGGTGAGTAAATTTGCAGACGATACTAAAGTCGGTGGTGTTGTCGATAGTGTGGAAGGATGTAGCAGGTTACAGAGGGATATAGATAAGCTGCAGAGCTGGGCTGGGAGGTGGCAAATGGAGTTTAATGTAGAGAAGTGTGAGGTGATTCACTTTGGAAGGAATAACAGGAATGCGGAATATTTGGCTAATGGTAAAGTTCTTGGAAGTGTGGATGAGCAGAGGGATCTAGGTGTCCATGTACATAGATCCCTGAAAGTTGCCACCCAGGTTGATAGGGTTGTGAAGAAGGCCTATGGAGTGTTGGCATTTATTGGTGGAGGGATTGAGTTCCGGAGTCAGGAGGTCATGTTGCAGCTGTACAGAACTCTGGTACGGCCGCATTTGGAGTATTGCGTACAGTTCTGGTCACCGCATTATAGGAAGGACGTGGAGGCTTTGGAGCGGGTGCAGAGGAGATTTACCAGGATGTTGCCTGGTATGGAGGGAAAATCTTATGAGGAAAGGCTGATGGACTTGAGGTTGTTTTCATTGGAGAGACGAAGGTTAAGAGGAGGCTTAATAGAGGCATACAAAATGACCAGGGGGTTGGATAGGGTGGACAGTGAGAGCCTTCTCCCGCGGATGGAAATGGCTGGCATGAGGGGACATAGCTTTAAACTGAGGGGTAATAGATATAGGACAGAGGTCAGAGGTATGTTCTTTACGCAAAGAGTAGTGAGGCCGTGGAATGCCCTACCTGCTACAGTAGTGAACTCGCCAACATTGAGGGCATTTAAAAGTTTATTGGATAAACATATGGATGATAATGGTATAGTGTAGGTTAGATGGCTTTTGTTTCGGTGCAACTTCGTGGGCCGAAGGGCCTGTTCTGCACAGTATCGTTCTATGTTCTATGTTCTATGATGTCAGAGAGTGGGTGGAGCGGGGCTGTCTTTCAGCTTTTTACTTTTGTTTTCGGCTGTTTGCTACAGGGTGGGGTTTAGTTACATTTTCAGAGCTGGATAGCTACAGTCACAGCCAGAAGGGGTATTAGTCTCTCTCTCTGTAATCTAAAGACTGTAAATCGATCCTGGTGATTTTAAACTAATAACAGGAGTGACTTTAACCTGATGTGCTTCTGGTAAAAGGTGTTTTAAGTCTTATGGATGTTAAAAAGAAAGCTTAAAAGATTTCTTAGTGTTGTATTCTTTGGGGGGTGTATTTGAATTGATGGTTGCTAAGATGTTCACTGTATGTTTTAAAAAGGTTAACTGAGTTCATAGAATAAACATTGTTTTGCTTTAAAAAATACTTTGCGATTTCTGCTGTACCACACCTGTAGAGTGGGCCGTGCGCTCCCCATCCCACAATCTAGTAAAAGTTGTGGGTCAGGTGAACTCCATGATACACTTTGGGGTTCTTTAAACTCTGGCCCATAACAAATTGGGGGCTCATCTGGGATAAAAGTCTATCTATTGGATTGACTCAGTGAACTTAAAGACAGTGAGGGGTGAGCGTATTGTGGGTGCTTTTCAGGTGTGGTATTCTAGTTTAAGTGGGGAGTGTGTTGTGGACAATGGCTCTTTCAGAGACTCAGAGGTTTTTGGGGGTGGAGACGGTCACACGCAGTACCTTACGAACAGAGACTAAAAGCAGACTGTTAGATTTGGCAAAAACATTGCAGTTAACATTACCTGACAAAATGCAAAAAATATGAGGTAATTATGCCGGTGGCTAAGCTTTTAAAGTTGCCTGAGATAGAGTTTGACTCATTGGAAATGGCAAAAATTCAGTTACAAATTAAACAAATGGAACATGAGAAAGAAATAAAGCAGCTTTAATACGAAAAAGAGAGAGAGGAAAAAGAAAGAGAGAGAGAAAGAGAGAGAGACGAAAAAGAGAGAGAAGAAAGGAAAACAGAAAGACTAGCCCTAGCAGAACAAAACGAAAGAGAAAGGGAGATACAGATCAGGGAAAAAGATAAAGAGAGAGAGTTTGAACTTCAGAAAATGGCCATGAAACATGACAGTCAGTTAAAATTCGCAGACGTAAAGGGAAACGTACAGTTGGATGATAGTGATGAGGACAGTGAGAAAGAGCGTCATAGTCGAAGGCTTGGTGGGAATCTATTTAAATATGTCCAAGTATTGCCAAGGTTTGACGAGAAGGAAGTGGAAGCCTTTTGCATTTCAATTGAGAAGGTAGCTAAACAAATGAAATGGCCACAGGACATGTGGATGTTTCTGATTCAAACAAAGCTGGTAGGTAGAGCTAGTGAAGTGTTTGCATCACTACTGGATTTTAGATGCATATGAGCTAGTGCCTGAAGCTTACAGACAAAGGTTTAGAAATTTAAGGAAAGAATTTGGTCAAACATACATGGAGTTTGAAAGGCTCAAACAGAGTAATTTTGATAGGCGGATAAGGGCTTTGAAAATAGACCAAACGTATGAAGCTCTCAGAGAAATTATACTTTGAGGAGTTTACAAATTCAATTCCTGATGTAGTGAGAACTCATGTGGCAGAACAGAGGGTTAAAACTGAGTGATTAGCAGCGGAAATGGCAGATGATTATGAATTAGTTCATAAATCAAAGATTGGTTTCCGACATCAGTTTCAGCCGGTGAGGGATAGAAACGGGGGACAGGAGAAATACTCAAGTGGTAAAGGTAAAGGTGATCTGATGGGAGACAATAAAGAGAGTGTACCTCAGATTAAAAAATTCAGGAGGGTGGAAGAGAAATGAAAAGTTTCAGATATTTTCACTGTAATAAACTAGGCCATGTAAAGTCACAGTGTTGGTGGTTGAAGAAAAGCACTGGGAAGGCTGATGTGGTAAAACAGGATAAGACAAGTGAAGCGAAGGAGGTGCAAAAGGTTGTCCAGCCTGATCAAGAAGTAATTGTTAAGAAGGAGCCAGATGTATTTAAAGAATTTACTTGTGTGGGTAAAGTTTACTCATGTGTATCAGGAAGAGCAGGTAAAGAAGTCACAATTTTAAGAGACACGGGAGCTAGTCAATCTTTAATGGTAAGAGATGAGGAGTTATGTAGTTTGGGAAGAATGTTGCCAGAAAAGGTGGTGATATGTGGAATTCAGGGTGAGAGGAGTAATGTTCCATTATATAAGGTAAGGTTGGAAAGTCCAGTGAAGAGTGGTGAAGTGGTAGTAGGAGTAACAGAGAAACTATCTTGTCCAGGAATATAGTTTATCTTGGGCAATGATGTAGCTGGATCGCAGGTGGGAGTGATGCCTACTGTGGTTGATAAGCCAGTGGAAAATCAGACAACTGAAATGTTGAAGGACGAATATCCTGGGATTTTTCCGGATTGTGTAGTAACAAGGTCGCAAAGTCACAGGTTCAGACAAGAGGAGAAATCAAAGAGTGAAGATGAAGTTGAAGTGCAATTATCAGAAACGATTTTTGATCAGATGGTTGAAAAAGAACAAGAACAGGTGGAGGATGAGGCGGATATTTTTAGTTCAGGAAAATTGGCGCAATTACAATGGAAAGATGTAGAAATAAAACGGATGTATTAGAAAGCATACACGGAAGAGGAATCTGCGTGTATACCAGAGAGTTATTACCGTAAAAGTGATGTCTTGATGAGAAAATGGAGACCTGTACATATGCAGGCGGATGAAAAGTGGGCAGAAGTTCATCAAGTAGTATTGCCGGTAGGGTATAGAAAGGAGGTGTTGCGAGTTGCACATGAGGTCCCAGTGGGAGGTCATTTGGGAATAATGAAAACTCAAGCTAAAATCCAGAAACATTTTTATTGGCCTGGACTACATAAAGATGTAGTTAAATTTTGTCAATCATGTCACACATGTCAAGTGATAGGGAAACCTCAAGCAGTGATAAAACCAGCGCCCTTAATACCCATTCCAGCATTTGAGGAACCTTTTACAAGGGTCCTAATCGATTGTGTAGGACCGCTTCCTAAAACAAAAAGTGGGAATCAATATCTTTTGACTGTAATGGATGTGTCTACTAGGTCTCCAGAGGCCATTCCAGTACGTAATATTACAGCTAAAAGGATTGTGGAGGAGTTACTTAAATTCTTTACTAGATATGGACTACCCCCAGAAATTCAATCGGATCAAGGAACAAATTTAACCTCAAGGTTATTCAAAGAAGTAATGGATAGCTTAGGAATAAAACAATTTAAATCAACTGCGTACCATCCAGAATCGCAGGGAGCATTAGAAAGGTGGCATCAGACATTAAAGACAATGTTGAGGGCGTATTGTCAAGATTATCCAGAGGATTGGGATAAAGGAATCCCATTTGTATTGTTTGCAATTAGGGATTCACCTAATGAGTCTACCAAATTCAGTCCTTTTGAACTAATTTTTGGCCATGAGGTAAGAGGACCACTTAAATTGATTCAGGAAAAATTGGTGGGTGAGAAATCGGAAATTACGCTATTGGATTACGTGTCAAATTTTAGGGAACGATTAAATAGAGCAGGTGAATTGGCGAGACAGCATTTTAAAAAAAATAAAAAAATTTTATTAAAGGTTTTCATAAAATATCAATAACAAAATGAGATAGAAAAAAGAACCCAACAGGGTTTAGTACAAAACACAATCTAAAAAAGCAACCCCCCAAACCCCTGCCCCCCGTACCTAAATAATAAATTAACATTAACCCCCCGACTTAACACAGCAGGTGTATACACCCCCTCAGACCCTCCCGTGTTAATAACATCAACAAAAATAAAGTAAACCCCCCCCCCCCACCCCCCGAGCTGCTGCTGCCATTGACCAATGTCTATCGTTCTGCCAGAAAGTCTAAGAACGGTTGCCACCGCCTGAAGAACCCTTGTACCGACCCTCTCAAGGCGAATTTCACCTTCTCCAATTTAATGAACCCTGCCATATCGCTGATCCAGGATTCCACGCTTGGGGGCCTCGTATCTTTCCACTGAAGGAGAATCCTTCGCCGGGCTACCAGGGACGCAAAGGCCAGAATTCCGGCCTCTTTCGCCTCCTGCACTCCCGGCTCCTCTGCCACCCCAAATATTGCGAGCCCCCAGCCCAGTTTGACCCTGGATCCTACCACCCTCGACACCGTCCTCGCTACGCCCTTCCAAAATTCCTCCAGCGCTGGGCATGCCCAGAACATATGGGTGTGATTTGCTGGGCTCCCTGAGCACCTAACACACCTGTCCTCGCCCCCAAAGAACCTGCTCATCCTTGGCCCGGTCATGTGTGCCCTGTGCAGCACCTTAAACTGTATGAGGCTGAGCCTCGCGCATGAAGAGGAAGAGTTCACCCTCCCTAGGGCATCTGCCCACATCCCCTCTTCGATCTCCTCTCCTAACTCTACCTCCCACTTACCTTTCAACTCCACCACCGAGGCCTCCTCCTCCTCCTGCATCACCTGGTAAGTTTCCGAGATCTTCCCCAATCCCACCCACCCCCCCGAGAGCACCCTGTCCTGTACTGTGTGTGGCAGCAGCCGCGGGAATTCCACCACCTGCCGTCTGGCAAACGCCCTTACCTGTCAGTACCTAAAGGTGTTCCCCGGGGGGAGCCCGCACTTCTCCTCCAGCTCACCCAAGCTCGCGAACTTCCCGTCCACAAACAGATCCCCCAATCTTCGTATCCCTGCCCTGTGCCACCCCGAAAACCCTCCACCTGTTCTTCCTGGGGAGAACCGGTGGTTCCCCCGTAATGGGGTCCCCGCCGAGACCCCCACTTCCCCCGTGCCGCCTCCACTGCCCCCAAACTGTGAGGGTAGCCACCACCACCGGGCTCGTGGTATACCTCCTTGGATGGAGTGGCAGCGGCGCCGTTGCCAGCGCCCCCAGATGCGTACCCACACAGAACGCCGTCTCCAGCCTCTTCCATGCAGCCCCCTCCATCACCCACTTGCGCACCATTGTCGCATTGGCGGCCCAGTAGTACCCACAGAGGTTGGGCAGCGCCAGCCCCTCCGCCTTATCTCTACTCCGCTCCAGGAACACCCTTCTCACCCTCGGAGTCCCTCGCGCCCACACAAACCCCATTATACTCCTGTTAACCCGCCTAAAAAAGCCTTCGGGATAAATACGGGGAGGCACTGGAACAGGAACAAAAACCTTGAGAGCACCGTCATTTTGATTGACTGCACCCTACCCGCCAAGGACAGCGGCAACGCGTCCCACCTCTTGAACTCCTCCTCCATTTGCTCCACCAGCCTTGTAAAGTTAAGCCTATGCAGGGCCCCCCAGCTCCTGGCCCCTGGACCCCCAAATATCTGAAGCTCCTCTCCGCCCTTTTTAGTGGGAGCTTGCCAATCCCCTCTCCTGGTCCCCTAGCTGAACCACGAACAGCTCGCTCTTCCCTATATTGAGCTTGTACCCCGAAAAGTCCCCGAATTCCCTAAGGATCCTCATTACCTCCGGCATTCCTCCCACCGGGTCCGCCACATACAGCAGCAGGTCGTCCGCATAAAGCGACACCCTATGCTCCTCCCCACCCCGCACCAACCCCCTCCAGTTCCTCGACTCTCTCAGTGCCAAAGCCAGGGGTTCAATCGCCAGTGCGAAGAGCAGGGGGGACAGGGGACACCCCTGTCTCGTCCCTCGGTGCAACCGAAAGTACTCGGACCTCCTCTTGTTCGTGGCCACACTCGCCATCGGGACCTCGTACAACAGCCTAACCCACCTGACAAACCCCTCCCCAAACCCGAACCTCTTCAGCACCTCCCACAGGTACCCCCACTCTACCCTATCGAAGGCTTTCTCAGCGTCCATCGCCACCACTATCTCCGCCTCCCCCTCCCTCGCCGGCATCATGATAACGTTCAAAAGCCTCCGCACATTTGCGTTCAACTGCCTCCCCTTCACAAACCCCGTCTGGTCTTCATGGATGATCTGCGGCACACAATCCTCAATCCTCGTGACTAAGACCTTCACAGCACCTTGGCATCTACATTTAGCAAGGAAATCGGTCTGTAAGACCCACATTGCAGGGGATCCTTGTCCCGCTTCAGGATCAAGGAGATCAGTGCCCGGGACATCGTCGGGGGGAAAGCCCCCCCCTCCCTTGCCTCATTAAAGGTCCTAACTAACAGCGGGCCCAACAGGTCCATATATTTTTTATAGAAGTCGACCAGGAAACCGTCTGGCCCCGGTGCCTTCCCCGCCTGCATGCTTCCTATCCCTTTGATCAGCTCCTCCAGCCCAATCGGGGCCCCCAGTCCCGCCACCAGTCCCTCTTCCACCTTTGGAAACCTCAATTGGTCCAGGAAACGGCCCATCCCTCCCGCGGGGGCTCGGATCGGTACAATTCCTCGTAGAAGTCCCTGAAGCCCCCATTGATGCGAACCCCACTCCGCACCACGCTCCCTCCCCTGCCCTTAACTCCCCCGATCTCCCTAGCTGCGTCCCGCTTCCGAAGCTGATGCGCCAGCATCCGGCTTGCCTTTTCCCCATACTCGTAGACCGCCCCCTGGGCCTTCCTCCACTGCACCTCCGCCTTCCTGGTGGTCACCAGGTCGAATTCGGCCTGGAGGCTGCGCCTCTTCCTCAACAATCCTTCCTCGGGCTCCTCCGCATACCTCCTGTCTACCCTCACCATCTCCCCCACCAGCCTCTCCCTCTCCCTCCGCTCCTTGTGGGCCCTAATGGAGATCAGCTCTCCCCTCACCACCGCCTTCAGCGCCTCCCAGACCATCCCCACTCGGACCTCCCCGTTATGGTTGGTCTCCAAGTATCTCTCTGTACTTCCTCGGACCCGCTCGCTCACCTCCTCGTCCGCCAACAGCTCCACCTCCAAGCGCCACAGCGGGCACTGGTCCCTCTCCTCCCCTATCTCCAAGTCCACCCAATGCGGGGCGTGGTCCGAAATGGCTATTGCCGAATACTCAGTATCCTCTACTCTCGCTATCAGCGCCCTACTCAAAATGAAAAAGTCGATTCGAGAATAAACCTTATGGACATGTGAGAAGAATGAAAATTCCCTAGCCCCCGGCCTTGCAAATCTCCACGGGTCCACCCCTCCCATTTGGTCCATAAACCCCCTCAACACTCTAGCCGCCGCCGGCTTCCTACCCGTCCTAGACCTGGAGCGATCCAGTGCCGGATCCAACACCGTGTTAAAGTCTCCCCCCATTATCAGGCCCCCCACTTCCAAGTCTGGGATCCGACCCAACATACGCCGCATAAAACCCGCATCGTCCCAGTTTGGGGCATACACATTGACCAGTACCACCCTCTCTCCCTGCAACTTACCACTTACCATTATGTACCTACCGCCATTATCTGCCACAATGCTCGACGCCTCGAACGACACCCTCTTTCCGACCAAGATCGCTACCCCTCGATTTTTGGCATCTAGCCCCGAGTGAAACACCTGACCTACTCACCCTTTCCTCAGTCTTACCTGGTCTGCCACCTTCAGGTGTGTCTCCTGGAGCATAACCATCCGCCTTGAGCCCCTTCAGGTGCGCGAACACGCGGGCCCGCTTAACCGGCCCATTCAGTCCCCTTACATTCCAGGTTATCAGCCGGATTAGGGGGCTACCCGGCCCCCTCCCCCGCCGACTAGACATGACCCCTCCTCGGCCAGCCACGCGCCCGCACCCCACACCCGGCCCGTTCCCCACAGCGGCATACCCCCACCCCAACCCCCTCTACTCGCTCCAGCTCCTCCTTGACCTGAGCAGCAGCAACTCGATTCCCCCCCCCCCCCTAGCTAGGACCCATCCTAGCTGGTTTACTCCCCCCATTGCACTTCCACAAGTCAGCTGACTCCTGCTGACCCCGGCCACTCCCGCCTCCCCTTCGACTCCTCCCATTGTGTGGCACACCCTCCTCTCCCGCTCCCCATCCACAGGCTCTCCCCCTCCCCTCTCCGTTCTAAGAACGGGAAACAATCCTTGCTTCCCCGCCCCGGTCCCGCCCCCCCCAAGGTCTTTGGCGCGGGAACAAATCCCGCGCTCTCCACCTACCAGGCCCCGCCACCAACCAAAACAGTGCCCAACCCGCCCCATCCACCCTCCCCAACCCGAAAGAGAAAAACACAGAGAAAAAGAAACCCAAAACAATGCAGAGGCTCCCCCCCCACCCCGAACCAAAAATAGGCATAACATATCCACCGCAGTCCCCAATTGCCCATCCCGACCCTCAGTTTGTGTCCAGCTTCTCGGCCTGAACAAAGACCCACGCCTCCTCCGGAGACTCAAAATAATGGTGCTGGTCCTTGTAGGTAACCCACAGTCACGCCGGCTGCAACATGCCAAACTTCACCCCCTTCCTGTGCAGCACCGCCTTCGCTCGATTGTACCCGGCCCCCCTCTTCGCCACCTCCGCACTCCAGTCCTGATATATCCGAACCTCCGCGTTCTCCCACCTGCTGCTCCTCTCCTTCTTGGCCCACCTGAGCACACACTCCCGATCGACGAACCGATGGAACCGCACCAGCACCGCCCGCGGAGGCTCGTTAGCCTTGGGCCGCCTCGCCAACACTCTATGTGCCCCTTCCAGCTCCAGGGGCCCCTGGAAGGACCCCGCTCCCATCAGCGAGTTTAACATGGTGAACACATAGGCCCCCACGTCCGGCCCCTCCAGCCCTTCCGGGAGGCCCAGAATCCGCAGATTCTTCCACCTCGACCGATTCTCCATCTCCTCGAACCGCTGCTCCTGCCATTTCTTGTGGAGCGCCTCTTGCGCCTCCGCCTTTACCGCCAGGCCTAAGATCTCGTCCTCGTTGTCGGAGATCTTTTGTCGAGCCTCTCGGATCGCCACCCCCTGGGCCGTCTGTGTCTCCAGCAGCTTATCAATAGAAGCCTTCATCGGCTCCAGCAGGTCCGTTTTAATCTCTCTGAGGCAGCGCTGGATAACCTCCTGCTGCTCCTCCGCCCACTGCCTCCACGCTGCCTGGTCTCCGCCCACCGCCATTTTGTCCTTCTTCCCTCCCTCCTTCTGGTCCACCACCACCTTTTTTGTCGCCCCGCTCCTAGTTAAAGCCATATACTGACGGGGAGCTATTATTAACTCCTTCCCACACCGGGAAACGTCGAAAAAGTGCACTTGGGGGCCCTGAAAAGAGCCCAAAAGTCCGTTTTTGCGGGAGCCGCCGAATGTGTGACTTAGCTCCGCATAGCCGCAACCGGAAGTCTCGAGAGGGAATCCTTTCGGCAGTGTTCGCTTCACCAATCTGCCCCAAAACGTCTGTGGAAACTCCTGAAAAAGGTCTAAGAGTCCGTTCAGACGGGAGCTGCCGAATGTGCGACCTACTCCTCCATGGCCGCCACCGGAAGCCTCGTCCCCGCTTCTTCAGTGGCCTTGGTAGATCTTTTCACAGTTGTTCCCTCTGCTGCTAGAATTCACCTTTGATAGAGTCAAGTCAGCTTGCAGCTTTAAGCTTGCCCTTCCCCCGCCTGCATGCTGGAAGAGGCCCTGTTTATCATGTTGCAGCCAAATCTTTTACTGTTTCTGGGGGTCTGGTAGCCAAAAGACACAACATTCCTGGGGGACACCGTCAGGGGAATGTTGCAGTCTTCTTGCCACACCGGGAAATGTCAAACAAATGCCGTGGGGGCCCTGTAACGAGCCCAAAAGTCCGTTCCAAGCGGGAGCTGCCGAATACGCGACCTAGCTCTGCATAGCCGCACCCGGAACTGACTAGACAACATTTAACAGTTGCACAAGATGTGATGAAACGGGTAGCGGAGGAGAAATCCAAAGTTCGTAGTTTTGCCAGTGGGGATAACGTTTTAGTATTGTTACCAGTGGTAGGTGAACCTTTAAAAGCTCGGTTTTGTGGACCGTATCAGATTGAAAGGAAATTAAGTGAGGTAAATTATGTGGTTAAAAACACCAGATAGAAGGAAGACTCACCGAGTGTGTCATGTGAATATGCTTAAAAGGTACTTTGAAAGGAAAGGAGAGAAAAAGGAGGTTTTAATGATTCTAACTCAAAGTGACAAACCAAATCCAGATGACTGTGACTTTGACATACCTCAAATTAAATTGGAAAATGAGGATGTTCTTAAAAATTGGGATAAATAGTTGACTTACCTTCCGGAGAAAAACAAACTGACCTGAAAGAGTTATTGATATCACATGGGCAAGTTTATAGAGATAAATTGGGAAGGACTAAAATGGCTATACATGATGTAGATGTGGGAAATGCTGTTCCTATCAAACAACATCCATATAGACTTAACCCTTTAAAATTGGCACAGGTTAACAGAGAGATTGAGAGTATGCTGAAGAAAGGCATAATTGAAGTGGGTTGCAGCCAATGGAGCTCACCCATGGTGATGGTACCTAAACCAGACGGCACCCAACGGTTGTGTGTGGACCATAGAAAGGTTAATGCAGTTACAAGAACGGACTCTTCTCCTATCCCACGTTTGGAGGATTGCATTGAGAAAGTGGGACAATCCGCTTCTATTTCCAAACTGGATTTACTTAAAGATTACTGGCAAGTACCTTTATCCGAAAGGGCGAAGGAGATTTCAGCTTTTGTGACTCCAGATGGTATATACCAATTCAAAGTTATGCCAATTGGCATGAAAAACGCCCCAGCCACATTTCAACGGTTAACTAACAAAGTTGTTTCAGGATTACCCAATTGTGCGGTATACATCGACGATCTGGTAATTTTCAGCCAGACATGGAAAGAACATTTTAAACTTCTGATGGAGTTATTCGATCGATTTCAGGAGGCGGGATTGGGGATAAACCTAACCAAAAGTGAATTTGGGAAAGCCTAAGTCACTTTCCTTGGCCATACAATCGGACAGAGTCGAGTGGTCACACGGGATGTGAAAATGAAAGTTATTGAGGAGTTTCCAATACGCTCGACACGGCGGGAAATAATGCGATTTCTTGGCATGAGTGGATTTGATCGAACATTTGTGCAAAGATTTTGCAGCGTGATCGCTCCACTGACAGACTTGCTGAAGAAACTTCGAAAATTTCAATGGACAGCGGAGTTTCAACAGGCATTTGCTGTGTCTCTGTGTGTTTGCTGTGTCTCTGTGTGTTTGCTGTTTCTCTGTGTGTTTGCTGTGTCTGTGTGTGTTTGCTGTTTCTCTGTGTGTTTGCTGTCTCTCTGTGTGTTTGCTGTGTCTCTGTGTGTTTGCTGTGTCTCTGTGTGTTTGCTGTGTCTCTGTGTGTTTGCTGTGTCTCTGTGTGTTTGCTGTGTCAGTGTGTTTGCTGTCTCTCTGTGTGTTTGCTGTGTCTCTGTGTGTTTGCTGTGTCTGTGTGTGTTTGCTGTGTCTCTATGTGTTTGCTGTGTCTCTCTGTGTTTGCTGTGTCTCTGTGTGTTTGCTGTGTCTCTGTGTGTTTGCTGTCTCTCTGTGTGTTTGCTGTGTCTCTGTGTGTTTGCTGTGTCTCTGTGTGTTTGCTGTGTCTCTGTGTGTTTGCTGTTTCTCTGTGTGTTTGCTGTGTCTCTGTGTGTTTGCTGTGTCTGTGTGTGTTTGCTGTGTCTCTATGTGTTTGCTGTGTCTCTCTGTGTTTGCTGTGTCTCTGTGTGTTTGCTGTTTCTCAGTGTGTTTGCTGTTTCTCAGTGTGTTTGCTGTGTCTCTGTGTGTTTGCTGTTTCTCAGTGTGTTTGCTGTGTCTCTGTGTGTTTGCTGTGTCTCTGTGTGTTTGCTGTTTCTCTGTGTGTTTGCTGTGTCTCTGTGTGTTTGCTGTGTCTGTGTGTGTTTGCTGTGTCTCTATGTGTTTGCTGTGTCTCTCTGTGTTTGCTGTGTCTCTGTGTGTTTGCTGTTTCTCAGTGTGTTTGCTGTGTCTCTGTGTGTTTGCTGTGTCTCTGTGTGTTTGCTGTGTCTCTGTGTGTTTGCTGTCTCTCTGTGTGTTTGCTGTTTCTCTGTGTGTTTGCTGTGTCAGTGTGTTTGCTGTGTCTCTGTGTGTTTGCTGTGTCTCTGTGTGTTTGCTGTGTCTCTGTGTGTTTGCTGTGTCTCTGTGTGTTTGCTGTGTCTCTGTGTGTTTGCTGTGTCTCTCTGTGTTTGCTGTGTCTCTGTGTGTTTGCTGTGTCTCTGTGTGTTTGCTGTGTCTCTGTGTGTTTGCTGGGTCTCTGTGTGTTTGCTGTTTCTCTGTGTGTTTGCTGTGTCTCTGTGTGTTTGCTGTGTCTCTGTGTGTTTGCTGTGTCAGTGTGTTTGCTGTGTCTCTGTGTGTTTGCTGTGTCTCTGTGTGTTTGCTGTTTCTCTGTGTGTTTGCTGTGTCTCTGTGTGTTTGCTGTTTCTCTGTGTATTTGCTGTTTCTCTGTGTGTTTGCTGTGTCTCTGTGTGTTTGCTGTGTCTCTGTGTGTGCTGTTTCTCTGTGTGTTTGCTGTGTCTCTGTGTGTTTGCTGTGTCTCTGTGTGTTTGCTGTGTCTCTGTGTGTTTGCTGTTTCTCTGTGTATTTGCTGTTTCTCTGTGTGTTTGCTGTGTCTCTGTGTGTTTGCTGTGTCTCTGTGTGTTTGCTGTGTCTCTGTGTGTGCTGTTTCTCTGTGTGTTTGCTGTCTCTCTGTGTGTTTGCTGTTTCTCTCTGTGTGTTTGCTGTGTCTCTGTGTGTTTGCTGTGTCTCTGTGTGTTTGCTGTGTCTCTGTGTGTTTGCTGTATCTCTGTGTCTTTGCTGCTTCTCTGTGTGTTTGCTGTGTCTCTGTGCGTGCTGTTTCTCTGTGTGTTTGCTGTGTCTCTGTGTGTTTGCTGTTTCTCTGTGTGTTTGCTGTGTCTCTGTGTGTTTGCTGTCTCTCTGTGTTTGCTGTGTCTCTGTGTGTTTGCTGTTTCTCTGTGTGTTTGCTGTGTCTCTGTGTGTTTGCTGTGTCTCTGTGTGTTTGCTGTTTCTCTGTGTGTTTGCTGTGTCTCTGTGTGTTTGCTGTCTCTCTGTGTTTGCTGTGTCTCTGTGTGTTTGCTGTTTCTCTGTGTGTTTGCTGTGTCTCTGTGTGTTTGCTGTGTCTCTGTGTGTTTGCTGTGTCTCTGTGTGTTTGCTGTTTCTCTGTGTGTTTGCTGTGTCTGTGTGTTTGCTGTGTCTCTGTGTGTTTGCTGTTTCTCTGTGTGTTTGCTGTGTCTCTGTGTGTTTGCTGTTTCTCTGTGTGTTTGCTGTCTCTCTGTGTGTTTGCTGTGTCTCTGTGTGTTTGCTGTTTCTCTGTGTGTTTGCTGTGTCTCTGTGTGTTTGCTGTTTCTCTGTGTGTTTGCTGTGTCTCTGTGTGTTTGCTGTGTCTCTGTGTGTTTGCTGTGTCTCTCTGTGTTTGCTGTGTCTCTGTGTGTTTGCTGTGTCTGTGTGTTTGCTGTTTCTCTGTGTGTTTGCTGTGTCTCTGTGTGTTTGCTGTTTCTCTGTGTGTTTGCTGTGTCTCTGTGTGTTTGCTGTCTCTCTGTGTGTTTGCTGTGTCTCTGTGTGTTTGCTGTGTCTGTGTGTTTGCTGTTTCTCTGTGTGTTTGCTGTGTCTCTGTGTGTTTGCTGTTTCTCTGTGTGTTTGCTGTGTCTCTGTGTGTTTGCTGTGTCTCTGTGTGTTTGCTGTGTCTCTGTGTGTTTGCTGTCTCTCTGTGTGTTTGCTGTGTCTCTGTGTGTTTGCTGTGTCTGTGTGTTTGCTGTTTCTCTGTGTGTTTGCTGTGTCTCTGTGTGTTTGCTGTCTCTCTGTGTGTTTGCTGTGTCTCTGTGTGTTTGCTGTGTCTCTGTGTGTTTGCTGTGTCTCTGTGTGTTTGCTGTGTCTGTGTGTTTGCTGTTTCTCTGTGTGTTTGCTGTGTCTCTGTGTGTTTGCTGTTTCTCTGTGTGTTTGCTGTGTCTCTGTGTGTTTGCTGTGTCTCTGTGTGTTTGCTGTGTCTCTGTGTGTTTGCTGTGTCTCTGTGTGTTTGCTGTCTCTCTGTGTGTTTGCTGTGTCTCTGTGTGTTTGCTGTGTCTGTGTGTTTGCTGTTTCTCTGTGTGTTTGCTGTGTCTCTGTGTGTTTGCTGTGTCTCTGTGTGTTTGCTGTGTCTCTGTGTGTTTGCTGTTTCTCTCTGTGTGTTTGCTGTGTCTCTGTGTGTTTGCTGTGTCTGTGTGTTTGCTGTGTCTCTGTGTGTTTGCTGTGTCTCTGTGTGTTTGCTGTGTCTCTGTGTGTTTGCTGTTTCTCTGTGTGTTTGCTGTGTCTCTGTGTGTTTGCTGTCTCTCTGTGTGTTTGCTGTGTCTCTGTGTGTTTGCTGTGTCTCTGTGTGTTTGCTGTTTCTCTGTGTGTTTGCTGTGTCTCTGTGTGTTTGCTGTGTCTCTGTGTGTTTGCTGTTTCTCTCTGTGTGTTTGCTGTGTCTCTGTGTGTTTGCTGTCTCTCTGTGTGTTTGCTGTGTCTCTGTGTGTTTGCTGTGTCTCTGTGTATTTGCTGTTTCTCTGTGTGTTTGCTGTGTCTCTGTGTGTTTGCTGTGTCTCTGTGTGTTTGCTGTCTCTCTGTGTGTTTGCTGTGTCTCTGTGTATTTGCTGTTTCTCTGTGTGTTTGCTGTGTCTCTGTGTGTTTGCTGTCTCTCTGTGTGTTTGCTGTGTCTCTGTGTATTTGCTGTTTCTCTGTGTGTTTGCTGTGTCTCTGTGTGTTTGCTGTGTCTCTGTGTGTTTGCTGTGTCTCTGTGTGTTTGCTGTGTCTCTGTGTGTTTGCTGTGTCTCTGTGTGTTTGCTGTGTCTCTGTGTGTTTGCTGTTTCTCTCTGTGTGTTTGCTGTTTCTCTGTGTGTTTGCTGTGTCTCTGTGTGTTTGCTGTTTCTCTGTGTGTTTGCTGTTTCTCTGTGTGTTTGATGTGTCTCTGTGTGTTTGCTGTGTCTCTGTGTGTTTGCTGTGTCTCTGTGTGTTTGCTGTCTCTCTGTGTGTTTGCTGTTTCTCTGTGTGTTTGCTGTGTCTCTGTGTGTTTGCTGTGTCTCTGTGTGTTTGTTGTTTCTCTGTGTGTTTGCTGTTTCTCTGTGTGTTTGATGTGTCTCTGTGTGTTTGCTGTGTCTCTGTGTGTTTGCTGTGTCTCTGTGTGTTTGCTGTCTCTCTGTGTGTTTGCTGTTTCTCTGTGTGTTTGCTGTGTCAGTGTGTTTGCTGTGTCTCTGTGTGTTTGCTGTGTCTGTGTGTTTGCTGTGTCTCTGTGTGTTTGCTGTGTCTGTGTGTTTGCTGTGTCTCTGTGTGTTTGCTGTCTCTCTGTGTGTTTGCTGTTTTTCTGTGTGTTTGCTGTGTCTGTGTGTTTGCTGTGTCTCTGTGTGTTTGCTGTGTCTCTGTGTGTTTGCTGTGTTTCTGTGTGTTTGCTGTGTCTCTGTGTGTTTGCTGTTTCTCTGTGTGTTTGCTGTGTCTGTGTGTTTGCTGTGTCTCTGTGTGTTTGCTGTGTCTCTGTGTGTTTGCTGTGTGTCTGTGTGTTTGCTGTGTCTCTGTGTGTTTGCTGTGTCTCTGTGTGTTTGCTGTTTCTCTCTGTGTGTTTGCTGTGTCTCTGTGTGTTTGCTGTGTCTCTGTGTGTTTGCTGTGTCTCTGTGTGTTTGCTGTGTCTCTGTGTGTTTGCTGTGTCTCTGTGTGTTTGCTGTGTCTCTGTGTGTTTGCTGTGTCTCTCTGTGTTTGCTGTGTCTCTGTGTGTTTGCTGTGTCTCTGTGTGTTTGCTGTGTCTCTGTGTGTTTGCTGGGTCTCTGTGTGTTTGCTGTTTCTCTGTGTGTTTGCTGTGTCTCTGTGTGTTTGCTGTGTCTCTGTGTGTTTGCTGTGTCTCTGTGTGTTTGCTGTCTCTCTGTGTGTTTGCTGTTTCTCTGTGTGTTTGCTGTGTCAGTGTGTTTGCTGTGTCTCTGTGTGTTTGCTGTGTCTCTGTGTGTTTGCTGTGTCTCTGTGTGTTTGCTGTGTCTCTGTGTGTTTGCTGTGTCTCTGTGTGTTTGCTGTGTCTCTCTGTGTTTGCTGTGTCTCTGTGTGTTTGCTGTGTCTCTGTGTGTTTGCTGTGTCTCTGTGTGTTTGCTGGGTCTCTGTGTGTTTGCTGTTTCTCTGTGTGTTTGCTGTGTCTCTGTGTGTTTGCTGTGTCTCTGTGTGTTTGCTGTGTCAGTGTGTTTGCTGTGTCTCTGTGTGTTTGCTGTGTCTCTGTGTGTTTGCTGTTTCTCTGTGTGTTTGCTGTGTCTCTGTGTGTTTGCTGTTTCTCTGTGTATTTGCTGTTTCTCTGTGTGTTTGCTGTGTCTCTGTGTGTTTGCTGTGTCTCTGTGTGTGCTGTTTCTCTGTGTGTTTGCTGTGTCTCTGTGTGTTTGCTGTGTCTCTGTGTGTTTGCTGTGTCTCTGTGTGTTTGCTGTTTCTCTGTGTATTTGCTGTTTCTCTGTGTGTTTGCTGTGTCTCTGTGTGTTTGCTGTGTCTCTGTGTGTTTGCTGTGTCTCTGTGTGTGCTGTTTCTCTGTGTGTTTGCTGTCTCTCTGTGTGTTTGCTGTTTCTCTCTGTGTGTTTGCTGTGTCTCTGTGTGTTTGCTGTGTCTCTGTGTGTTTGCTGTGTCTCTGTGTGTTTGCTGTATCTCTGTGTCTTTGCTGTTTCTCTGTGTGTTTGCTGTGTCTCTGTGCGTGCTGTTTCTCTGTGTGTTTGCTGTGTCTCTGTGTGTTTGCTGTTTCTCTGTGTGTTTGCTGTGTCTCTGTGTGTTTGCTGTCTCTCTGTGTTTGCTGTGTCTCTGTGTGTTTGCTGTTTCTCTGTGTGTTTGCTGTGTCTCTGTGTGTTTGCTGTGTCTCTGTGTGTTTGCTGTGTCTCTGTGTGTTTGCTGTTTCTCTGTGTGTTTGCTGTGTCTGTGTGTTTGCTGTGTCTCTGTGTGTTTGCTGTTTCTCTGTGTGTTTGCTGTGTCTCTGTGTGTTTGCTGTTTCTCTGTGTGTTTGCTGTCTCTCTGTGTGTTTGCTGTGTCTCTGTGTGTTTGCTGTTTCTCTGTGTGTTTGCTGTGTCTCTGTGTGTTTGCTGTTTCTCTGTGTGTTTGATGTGTCTCTGTGTGTTTGCTGTGTCTCTGTGTGTTTGCTGTGTCTCTCTGTGTTTGCTGTGTCTCTGTGTGTTTGCTGTGTCTGTGTGTTTGCTGTTTCTCTGTGTGTTTGCTGTGTCTCTGTGTGTTTGCTGTTTCTCTGTGTGTTTGCTGTGTCTCTGTGTGTTTGCTGTCTCTCTGTGTGTTTGCTGTGTCTCTGTGTGTTTGCTGTGTCTGTGTGTTTGCTGTTTCTCTGTGTGTTTGCTGTGTCTCTGTGTGTTTGCTGTTTCTCTGTGTGTTTGCTGTGTCTCTGTGTGTTTGCTGTGTCTCTGTGTGTTTGCTGTGTCTCTGTGTGTTTGCTGTGTCTCTGTGTGTTTGCTGTCTCTCTGTGTGTTTGCTGTGTCTCTGTGTGTTTGCTGTGTCTGTGTGTTTGCTGTTTCTCTGTGTGTTTGCTGTGTCTCTGTGTGTTTGCTGTCTCTCTGTGTGTTTGCTGTGTCTCTGTGTGTTTGCTGTGTCTCTGTGTGTTTGCTGTGTCTCTGTGTGTTTGCTGTGTCTGTGTGTTTGCTGTTTCTCTGTGTGTTTGCTGTGTCTCTGTGTGTTTGCTGTTTCTCTGTGTGTTTGCTGTGTCTCTGTGTGTTTGCTGTGTCTCTGTGTGTTTGCTGTCTCTCTGTGTGTTTGCTGTGTCTCTGTGTGTTTGCTGTCTCTCTGTGTGTTTGCTGTGTCTCTGTGTGTTTGCTGTGTCTGTGTGTTTGCTGTTTCTCTGTGTGTTTGCTGTGTCTCTGTGTGTTTGCTGTGTCTCTGTGTGTTTGCTGTGTCTCTGTGTGTTTGCTGTTTCTCTCTGTGTGTTTGCTGTGTCTCTGTGTGTTTGCTGTGTCTCTGTGTGTTTGCTGTCTCTCTGTGTGTTTGCTGTGTCTCTGTGTGTTTGCTGTGTCTCTGTGTGTTTGCTGTCTCTCTGTGTGTTTGCTGTGTCTCTGTGTGTTTGCTGTGTCTCTGTGTGTTTGCTGTGTCTCTGTGTGTTTGCTGTCTCTCTGTGTGTTTGCTGTGTCTCTGTGTGTTTGCTGTGTCTCTGTGTGTTTGCTGTGTCTGTGTGTTTGCTGTTTCTCTGTGTGTTTGCTGTGTCTCTGTGTGTTTGCTGTCTCTCTGTGTGTTTGCTGTTTCTCTGTGTGTTTGCTGTGTCTCTGTGTGTTTGCTGTGTCTCTGTGTGTTTGCTGTTTCTCTGTGTGTTTGCTGTGTCTCTGTGTGTTTGCTGTCTCTGTGTGTCTGCTGTGTCTCTGTGTGTTTGCTGTGTCTCTGTGTGTTTGCTGTGTCTCTGTGTGTTTGCTGTTTCTCTGTGTGTTTGCTGTGTCTCTGTGTGTTTGCTGTTTCTCTGTGTGTTTGCTGTGTCTCTGTGTGTTTGCTGTTTCTCTGTGTGTTTGCTGTTTCTCTGTGTGTTTGCTGTGTCTCTGTGTGTTTGCTGTGTCTCTGTGTGTTTGCTGTTTCTCTGTGTGTTTGCTGTGTCTCTGTGTGTTTGCTGTGTCTCTGTGTGTTTGCTGTGTCTCTGTGTGTTTGCTGTGTCTCTGTGTGTTTGCTGTGTCTCTGTGTGTTTGCTGTCTCTCTGTGTGTTTGCTGTGTCTCTGTGTGTTTGCTGTGTCTCTGTGTGTTTGCTGTGTCTGTGTGTTTGCTGTTTCTCTGTGTGTTTGCTGGGTCTCTGTGTGTTTGCTGTTTCTCTGTGTGTTTGCTGTGTCTCTGTGTGTTTGCTGTGTCTGTGTGTTTGCTGTTTCTCTGTGTGTTTGCTGTGTCTGTGTGTTTGCTGTTTCTCTGTGTGTTTGCTGTGTCTCTGTGTGTTTGCTGTGTCTCTGTGTGTTTTTTGTTTCTCTGTGTTTGCTGTTTCTCTGTGTGTTTGCTGTGTCTCTGTGTATTTGCTGTTTCTCTGTGTGTTTGCTGTCTCTCTGTGTGTTTGCTGTCTCTCTGTGTGTTTGCTGTGTATGTGTGTTTGCTGTGTCTCTGTGTGTTTGCTGTCTCTCTGTGTGTTTGCTGTGTCTCTGTGTGTTTGCTGGTTCTCTGTGTGTTTGCTGTGTCTCTGTGTGTTTGCTGTGTCTCTGTGTGTTTGCTGTGTCTCTGTGTGTTTGCTGTGTCTGTGTGTTTGCTGTGTCTCTGTGTGTTTGCTGTCTCTCTGTGTGTTTGCTGTGTCTCTGTGTGTTTGCTGTTTCTCTGTGTGTTTGCTGTGTCTCTGTGTGTTTGCTGTGTCTCTGTGAGTTTGCTGTGTCTCTGTGTGTTTGCTGTGTCTCTGTGTGTTTGCTGTGTCTCTGTGTGTTTGCTGTGTCTCTGTGTGTTTGCTGTGTCTCTGTGTGTTTGCTGTATCTCTGTGTCTTTGCTGTTTCTCTGTGTGTTTGCTGTGTCTCTGTGCGTGCTGTTTCTCTGTGTGTTTGCTGTGTCTCTGTGTGTTTGCTGTTTCTCTGTGTGTTTGCTGTGTCTCTGTGTGTTTGCTGTCTCTCTGTGTTTGCTGTGTCTCTGTGTGTTTGCTGTTTCTCTGTGTGTTTGCTGTGTCTCTGTGTGTTTGCTGTTTCTCTGTGTGTTTGCTGTGTCTCTGTGTGTTTGCTGTGTCTCTGTGTGTTTGCTGTTTCTCTGTGTGTTTGCTGTGTCTGTGTGTTTGCTGTGTCTCTGTGTGTTTGCTGTTTCTCTGTGTGTTTGCTGTGTCTCTGTGTGTTTGCTGTTTCTCTGTGTGTTTGCTGTCTCTCTGTGTGTTTGCTGTGTCTCTGTGTGTTTGCTGTTTCTCTGTGTGTTTGCTGTGTCTCTGTGTGTTTGCTGTTTCTCTGTGTGTTTGCTGTGTCTCTGTGTGTTTGCTGTGTCTCTGTGTGTTTGCTGTGTCTCTCTGTGTTTGCTGTGTCTCTGTGTGTTTGCTGTGTCTGTGTGTTTGCTGTTTCTCTGTGTGTTTGCTGTGTCTCTGTGTGTTTGCTGTTTCTCTGTGTGTTTGCTGTGTCTCTGTGTGTTTGCTGTCTCTCTGTGTGTTTGCTGTGTCTCTGTGTGTTTGCTGTGTCTGTGTGTTTGCTGTTTCTCTGTGTGTTTGCTGTGTCTCTGTGTGTTTGCTGTTTCTCTGTGTGTTTGCTGTGTCTCTGTGTGTTTGCTGTGTCTCTGTGTGTTTGCTGTGTCTCTGTGTGTTTGCTGTGTCTCTGTGTGTTTGCTGTCTCTCTGTGTGTTTGCTGTGTCTCTGTGTGTTTGCTGTGTCTGTGTGTTTGCTGTTTCTCTGTGTGTTTGCTGTGTCTCTGTGTGTTTGCTGTCTCTCTGTGTGTTTGCTGTGTCTCTGTGTGTTTGCTGTGTCTCTGTGTGTTTGCTGTGTCTCTGTGTGTTTGCTGTGTCTGTGTGTTTGCTGTTTCTCTGTGTGTTTGCTGTGTCTCTGTGTGTTTGCTGTGTCTCTGTGTGTTTGCTGTGTCTCTGTGTGTTTGCTGTGTCACTGTGTGTTTGCTGTCTCTCTGTGTGTTTGCTGTGTCTCTGTGTGTTTGCTGTGTCTCTGTGTGTTTGCTGTCTCTCTGTGTGTTTGCTGTGTCTCTGTGTGTTTGCTGTGTCTCTGTGTGTTTGCTGTGTCTCTGTGTGTTTGCTGTGTCTCTGTGTGTTTGCTGTTTCTCTGTGTGTTTGCTGTCTCTCTGTGTGTTTGCTGTGTCTCTGTGTGTTTGCTGTGTCTCTGTGTGTTTGCTGTGTCTGTGTGTTTGCTGTTTCTCTGTGTGTTTGCTGTGTCTCTGTGTGTTTGCTGTCTCTCTGTGTGTTTGCTGTTTCTCTGTGTGTTTGCTGTGTCTCTGTGTGTTTGCTGTGTCTCTGTGTGTTTGCTGTTTCTCTGTGTGTTTGCTGTGTCTCTGTGTGTTTGCTGTCTCTGTGTGTTTGCTGTGTCTCTGTGTGTTTGCTGTGTCTCTGTGTGTTTGCTGTGTCTCTGTGTGTTTGCTGTTTCTCTGTGTGTTTGCTGTGTCTCTGTGTGTTTGCTGTTTCTCTGTGTGTTTGCTGTGTCTCTGTGTGTTTGCTGTTTCTCTGTGTGTTTGCTGTTTCTCTGTGTGTTTGCTGTGTCTCTGTGTGTTTGCTGTGTCTCTGTGTGTTTGCTGTTTCTCTGTGTGTTTGCTGTGTCTCTGTGTGTTTGCTGTGTCTCTGTGTGTTTGCTGTGTCTCTGTGTGTTTGCTGTGTCTCTGTGTGTTTGCTGTGTCTCTGTGTGTTTGCTGTGTCTCTGTGTGTTTGCTGTCTCTCTGTGTGTTTGCTGTGTCTCTGTGTGTTTGCTGTGTCTCTGTGTGTTTGCTGTGTCTGTGTGTTTGCTGTTTCTCTGTGTGTTTGCTGGGTCTCTGTGTGTTTGCTGTTTCTCTGTGTGTTTGCTGTGTCTCTGTGTGTTTGCTGTGTCTGTGTGTTTGCTGTTTCTCTGTGTGTTTGCTGTGTCTGTGTGTTTGCTGTTTCTCTGTGTGTTTGCTGTGTCTCTGTGTGTTTGCTGTGTCTCTGTGTGTTTTTTGTTTCTCTGTGTTTGCTGTTTCTCTGTGTGTTTGCTGTGTCTCTGTGTATTTGCTGTTTCTCTGTGAGTTTGCTGTCTCTCTGTGTGTTTGCTGTCTCTCTGTGTGTTTGCTGTGTATGTGTGTTTGCTGTGTCTCTGTGTGTTTGCTGTCTCTCTGTGTGTTTGCTGTGTCTCTGTGTGTTTGCTGGTTCTCTGTGTGTTTGCTGTGTCTCTGTGTGTTTGCTGTGTCTCTGTGTGTTTGCTGTGTCTCTGTGTGTTTGCTGTGTCTGTGTGTTTGCTGTGTCTCTGTGTGTTTGCTGTCTCTCTGTGTGTTTGCTGTGTCTCTGTGTGTTTGCTGTTTCTCTGTGTGTTTGCTGTGTCTCTGTGTGTTTGCTGTGTCTCTGTGTGTTTGCTGTGTCTCTGTGTGTTTGCTGTGTCTCTGTGTGTTTGCTGTGTCTCTGTGTGTTTGCTGTGTCTCTGTGTGTTTGCTGTGTCTCTGTGTGTTTGCTGTTTCTCTGTGTGTTTGCTGTCTCTCTGTGTGTTTGCTGTGTCTCTGTGTGTTTGCTGTCTCCCTGTGTGTTTGCTGTTTCTCTGTGTGTTTGCTGTTTCTCTGTGTGTTTGCTGTGTCTCTGTGTGTTTGCTGTGTCTCTGTGTGTTTGCTGTGTCTCTGTGTGTTTGCTGTGTCTCTGTGTGTTTGCTGTGTCTCTGTGTGTTTGCTGTGTCTCTGTGTGTTTGCTGTGTCTCTGTGTGTTTGCTGTGTCTCTGTGTGTTTGCTGTGTCTCTGTGTGTTTGCTGTGTCTCTGTGTGTTTGCTGTGTCTCTGTGTGTTTGCTGTGTCTCTGTGTGTTTGCTGTGTCTCTGTGTGTTTGCTGTGTCTCTGTGTGTTTGCTGTTTCTCTGTGTGTTTGCTGTCTCTCTGTGTGTTTGCTGTGTCTCTGTGTGTTTGCTGTGTCTCTGTGTGTTTGCTGTGTCTCTGTGTGTTTGCTGTTTCTCTCTGTGTGTTTGCTGTGTCTCTGTGTGTTTGCTGTGTCTCTGTGTGTTTGCTGTTTCTCTGTGTGTTTGCTGTCTCTCTGTGTGTTTGCTGTGTCTCTGTGTGTTTGCTGTGTCTCTGTGTGTTTGCTGTGTCTCTGTGTGTTTGCTGTCTCTCTGTGTGTTTGCTGTTTCTCTGTGTGTTTGCTGTGTCAGTGTGTTTGCTGTGTCTCTGTGTGTTTGCTGTGTCTGTGTGTTTGCTGTGTCTCTGTGTGTTTGCTGTGTCTGTGTGTTTGCTGTGTCTCTGTGTGTTTGCTGTCTCTCTGTGTGTTTGCTGTTTTTCTGTGTGTTTGCTGTGTCTGTGTGTTTGCTGTGTCTCTGTGTGTTTGCTGTGTCTCTGTGTGTTTGCTGTGTTTCTGTGTGTTTGCTGTGTCTCTGTGTGTTTGCTGTGTCTCTGTGTGTTTGCTGTGTCTCTGTGTGTTTGCTGTGTCTCTGTGTGTTTGCTGTGTCTCTCTGTGTTTGCTGTGTCTCTGTGTGTTTGCTGTGTCTCTGTGTGTTTGCTGTGTCTCTGTGTGTTTGCTGGGTCTCTGTGTGTTTGCTGTGTCTCTGTGTGTTTGCTGTGTCTCTGTGTGTTTGCTGTGTCTCTGTGTGTTTGCTGTCTCTCTGTGTGTTTGCTGTGTCTCTGTGTGTTTGCTGTGTCTCTGTGTGTTTGCTGTGTCTCTGTGTGTTTGCTGTGTCTCTGTGTGTTTGCTGTGTCTCTGTGTGTTTGCTGTGTCTCTGTGTGTTTGCTGTGTCTCTGTGTGTTTGCTGGGTCTCTGTGTGTTTGCTGGGTCTCTGTGTGTTTGCTGTTTCTCTGTGTGTTTGCTGTGTCTCTGTGTGTTTGCTGTGTCTCTGTGTGTTTGCTGTGTCAGTGTGTTTGCTGTGTCTCTGTGTGTTTGCTGTGTCTCTGTGTGTTTGCTGTTTCTCTGTGTGTTTGCTGTGTCTCTGTGTGTTTGCTGTTTCTCTGTGTATTTGCTGTTTCTCTGGGTGTTTGCTGTGTCTCTGTGTGTTTGCTGTGTCTCTGTGTGTGCTGTTTCTCTGTGTGTTTGCTGTGTCTCTGTGTGTTTGCTGTGTCTCTGTGTGTTTGCTGTGTCTCTGTGTGTTTGCTGTGTCTCTGTGTGTTTGCTGTTTCTCTGTGTATTTGCTGTTTCTCTGTGTGTTTGCTGTGTCTCTGTGTGTTTGCTGTGTCTCTGTGTGTTTGCTGTGTCTCTGTGTGTGCTGTTTCTCTGTGTGTTTGCTGTGTCTCTGTGTGTTTGCTGTCTCTCTGTGTGTTTGCTGTTTCTCTCTGTGTGTTTGCTGTGTCTCTGTGTGTTTGCTGTGTCTCTGTGTGTTTGCTGTGTCTCTGTGTGTTTGCTGTGTCTCTGTGTCTTTGCTGTTTCTCTGTGTGTTTGCTGTGTCTCTGTGCGTGCTGTTTCTCTGTGTGTTTGCTGTGTCTCTGTGTGTTTGCTGTTTCTCTGTGTGTTTGCTGTGTCTCTGTGTGTTTGCTGTCTCTCTGTGTTTGCTGTGTCTCTGTGTGTTTGCTGTTTCTCTGTGTGTTTGCTGTGTCTCTGTGTGTTTGCTGTTTCTCTGTGTGTTTGCTGTGTCTCTGTGTGTTTGCTGTTTCTCTGTGTGTTTGCTGTCTCTCTGTGTGTTTGCTGTGTCTCTGTGTGTTTGCTGTTTCTCTGTGTGTTTGCTGTGTCTCTGTGTGTTTGCTGTTTCTCTGTGTGTTTGCTGTGTCTCTGTGTGTTTGCTGTGTCTCTGTGTGTTTGCTGTGTCTCTCTGTGTTTGCTGTGTCTCTGTGTGTTTGCTGTGTCTGTGTGTTTGCTGTTTCTCTGTGTGTTTGCTGTGTCTCTGTGTGTTTCCTGTTTCTCTGTGTGTTTGCTGTGTCTCTGTGTGTTTGCTGTCTCTCTGTGTGTTTGCTGTGTCTCTGTGTGTTTGCTGTGTCTGTGTGTTTGCTGTTTCTCTGTGTGTTTGCTGGGTCTCTGTGTGTTTGCTGTGTCTCTGTGTGTTTGCTGTTTCTCTGTGTGTTTGCTGTGTCTGTGTGTTTGCTGTTTCTCTGTGTGTTTGCTGTGTCTCTGTGTGTTTGCTGTCTCTCTGTGTGTTTGCTGTGTCTCTGTGTGTTTGCTGTGTCTCTGTGTGTTTGCTGTGTCTCTGTGTGTTTGCTGTGTCTGTGTGTTTGCTGTTTCTCTGTGTGTTTGCTGTGTCTCTGTGTGTTTGCTGTTTCTCTGTGTGTTTGCTGTGTCTCTGTGTGTTTGCTGTGTCTCTGTGTGTTTGCTGTGTCTCTGTGTGTTTGCTGTCTCTCTGTGTGTTTGCTGTGTCTCTGTGTGTTTGCTGTGTCTGTGTGTTTGCTGTTTCTCTGTGTGTTTGCTGTGTCTCTGTGTGTTTGCTGTCTCTCTGTGTGTTTGCTGTGTCTCTGTGTGTTTGCTGTGTCTCTGTGTGTTTGCTGTGTCTCTGTGTGTTTGCTGTGTCTGTGTGTTTGCTGTTTCTCTGTGTGTTTGCTGTGTCTCTGTGTGTTTGCTGTTTCTCTGTGTGTTTGCTGTGTCTCTGTGTGTTTGCTGTGTCTCTGTGTGTTTGCTGTGTCTCTGTGTGTTTGCTGTGTCTCTGTGTGTTTGCTGGCTCTCTGTGTGTTTGCTGTGTCTCTGTGTGTTTGCTGTGTCTGTGTGTTTGCTGTTTCTCTGTGTGTTTGCTGTGTCTCTGTGTGTTTGCTGTGTCTCTGTGTGTTTGCTGTGTCTCTGTGTGTTTGCTGTTTCTCTCTGTGTGTTTGCTGTGTCTCTGTGTGTTTGCTGTGTCTCTGTGTGTTTGCTGTCTCTCTGTGTGTTTGCTGTGTCTCTGTGTGTTTGCTGTGTCTCTGTGTGTTTGCTGTCTCTCTGTGTGTTTGCTGTGTCTCTGTGTGTTTGCTGTGTCTCTGTGTGTTTGCTGTGTCTCTGTGTGTTTGCTGTGTCTCTGTGTGTTTGCTGTTTCTCTGTGTGTTTGCTGTCTCTCTGTGTGTTTGCTGTGTCTCTGTGTGTTTGCTGTGTCTCTGTGTGTTTGCTGTGTCTGTGTGTTTGCTGTTTCTCTGTGTGTTTGCTGTGTCTCTGTGTGTTTGCTGTCTCTCTGTGTGTTTGCTGTTTCTCTGTGTGTTTGCTGTGTCTCTGTGTGTTTGCTGTGTCTCTGTGTGTTTGCTGTTTCTCTGTGTGTTTGCTGTGTCTCTGTGTGTTTGCTGTCTCTGTGTGTTTGCTGTGTCTCTGTGTGTTTGCTGTGTCTCTGTGTGTTTGCTGTGTCTCTGTGTGTTTGCTGTTTCTCTGTGTGTTTGCTGTGTCTCTGTGTGTTTGCTGTTTCTCTGTGTGTTTGCTGTGTCTCTGTGTGTTTGCTGTTTCTCTGTGTGTTTGCTGTGTCTCTGTGTGTTTGCTGTGTCTCTGTGTGTTTGCTGTTTCTCTGTGTGTTTGCTGTGTCTCTGTGTGTTTGCTGTGTCTCTGTGTGTTTGCTGTCTCTCTGTGTGTTTGCTGTGTCTCTGTGTGTTTGCTGTGTCTCTGTGTGTTTGCTGTGTCTCTGTGTGTTTGCTGTCTCTCTGTGTGTTTGCTGTGTCTCTGTGTGTTTGCTGTGTCTGTGTGTTTGCTGTTTCTCTGTGTGTTTGCTGGGTCTCTGTGTGTTTGCTGTTTCTCTGTGTGTTTGCTGTGTCTCTGTGTGTTTGCTGTGTCTGTGTGTTTGCTGTTTCTCTGTGTGTTTGCTGTGTCTGTGTGTTTGCTGTTTCTCTGTGTGTTTGCTGTGTCTCTGTGTGTTTGCTGTGTCTCTGTGTGTTTTTTGTTTCTCTGTGTTTGCTGTTTCTCTGTGTGTTTGCTGTGTCTCTGTGTATTTGCTGTTTCTCTGTGTGTTTGCTGTCTCTCTGTGTGTTTGCTGTCTCTCTGTGTGTTTGCTGTGTATGTGTGTTTGCTGTGTCTCTGTGTGTTTGCTGTCTCTCTGTGTGTTTGCTGTGTCTCTGTGTGTTTGCTGGTTCTCTGTGTGTTTGCTGTGTCTCTGTGTGTTTGCTGTGTCTCTGTGTGTTTGCTGTGTCTGTGTGTTTGCTGTGTCTCTGTGTGTTTGCTGTCTCTCTGTGTGTTTGCTGTGTCTCTGTGTGTTTGCTGTTTCTCTGTGTGTTTGCTGTGTCTCTGTGTGTTTGCTGTGTCTCTGTGTGTTTGCTGTGTCTCTGTGTGTTTGCTGTGTCTCTGTGTGTTTGCTGTGTCTCTGTGTGTTTGCTGTTTCTCTGTGTGTTTGCTGTCTCTCTGTGTGTTTGCTGTGTCTCTGTGTGTTTGCTGTCTCCCTGTGTGTTTGCTGTTTCTCTGTGTGTTTGCTGTGTCTCTGTGTGTTTGCTGTGTCTCTGTGTGTTTGCTGTGTCTCTGTGTGTTTGCTGTGTCTCTGTGTGTTTGCTGTGTCTCTGTGTGTTTGCTGTGTCTCTGTGTGTTTGCTGTGTCTCTGTGTGTTTGCTGTGTCTCTGTGTGTTTGCTGTGTCTCTGTGTGTTTGCTGTGTCTCTGAGTGTTTGCTGTCTCTCTGTGTGTTTGCTGTGTCTCTGTGTGTTTGCTGTCTCCCTGTGTGTTTGCTGTTTCTCTGTGTGTTTGCTGTTTCTCTGTGTGTTTGCTGTGTCTCTGTGTGTTTGCTGTGTCTCTCTGTGTTTGCTGTGTCTCTGTGTGTTTGCTGTGTCTCTGTGTGTTTGCTGTCTCTCTGTGTGTTTGCTGTCTCTCTGTGTGTTTGCTGTGTATGTGTGTTTGCTGTGTCTCTGTGTGTTTGCTGTCTCTCTGTGTGTTTGCTGTGTCTCTGTGTGTTTGCTGGTTCTCTGTGTGTTTGCTGTGTCTCTGTGTGTTTGCTGTGTCTCTGTGTGTTTGCTGTGTCTCTGTGTGTTTGCTGTGTCTGTGTGTTTGCTGTGTCTCTGTGTGTTTGCTGTCTCTCTGTGTGTTTGCTGTGTCTCTGTGTGTTTGCTGTTTCTCTGTGTGTTTGCTGTGTCTCTGTGTGTTTGCTGTGTCTCTGTGTGTTTGCTGTGTCTCTGTGTGTTTGCTGTGTCTCTGTGTGTTTGCTGTTTCTCTGTGTGTTTGCTGTGTCTCTGTGTGTTTGCTGTTTCTCTCTGTGTGTTTGCTGTTTCTCTCTGTGTGTTTGCTGTGTCTCTGTGTGTTTGCTGTCTCTCTGTGTGTTTGCTGTGTCTCTGTGTGTTTGCTGTCTCCCTGTGTGTTTGCTGTTTCTCTGTGTGTTTGCTGTGTCTCTGTGTGTTTGCTGTGTCTCTGTGTGTTTGCTGTGTCTCTGTGTGTTTGCTGTGTCTCTGTGTGTTTGCTGTGTCTCTGTGTGTTTGCTCTGTCTCTGTGTGTTTGCTGTGTCTCTGTGTGTTTGCTGTGTCTCTGTGTGTTTGCTGTGTCTCTGTGTGTTTGCTGTGTCTCTGTGTGTTTGCTGTGTCTCTGTGTGTTTGCTGTGTCTCTGTGTGTTTGCTGTGTCTCTGTGTGTTTGCTGTGTCTCTGAGTGTTTGCTGTCTCTCTGTGTGTTTGCTGTGTCTCTGTGTGTTTGCTGTGTCTCTGTGTGTTTGCTGTGTCTCTGTGTGTTTGCTGTTTCTCTGTGTGTTTGCTGTGTCTCTGTGTGTGTTTGCTGTGTCTCTGTGTGTTTGCTGTGTCTCTGTGTGTTTGCTGTGTCTCTGTGTGTTTGCTGTTTCTCTGTGTGTTTGCTGTTTCTCTGTGTGTTTGCTGTGTCTCTCTATGTGTTTGCTGTGTCTCTGTGTGTTTGCTGTTTCTCTGTGTGTTTGCTGTGTCTCTGTGTGTTTGCTGTTTCTCTGTGTGTTTGCTGTGTCTCTGTGTGTTTGCTGTGTCTCTGTGTGTTTGCTGTTTCTCTGTGTGTTTGCTGTGTCTCTGTGTGTTTGCTGTGTCTCTATGTGTTTGCTGTCTCTCTGTGTGTTTGCTGTGTCTCTCTGTGTTTGCTGTTTCTCTCTGTGTGTTTGCTGTGTCTGTGTGTTTGCTGTGTCTCTGTGTGTTTGCTGTCTCTCTGTGTGTTTGCTGTCTCTCTGTGTGTTTGCTGTGTCTCTGTGTGTTTGCTGTGTCTGTGTGTTTGCTGTTTCTCTGTGTGTTTGCTGTGTCTCTGTGTGTTTGCTGTCTCTCTGTGTGTTTGCTGTTTCTCTGTGTGTTTGCTGTGTCTCTGTGTGTTTGCTGTGTCTCTGTGTGTTTGCTGTTTCTCTGTGTGTTTGCTGTGTCTCTGTGTGTTTGCTGTCTCTGTGTGTTTGCTGTGTCTCTGTGTGTTTGCTGTGTCTCTGTGTGTTTGCTGTGTCTCTGTGTGTTTGCTGTTTCTCTGTGTGTTTGCTGTGTCTCTGTGTGTTTGCTGTTTCTCTGTGTGTTTGCTGTGTCTCTGTGTGTTTCCTGTTTCTCTGTGTGTTTGCTGTTTCTCTGTGTGTTTGCTGTGTCTCTGTGTGTTTGCTGTGTCTCTGTGTGTTTGCTGTTTCTCTGTGTGTTTGCTGTTTCTCTGTGTGTTTGCTGTGTCTCTGTGTGTTTGCTGTGTCTCTGTGTGTTTGCTGTCTCTCTGTGTGTTTGCTGTGTCTCTGTGTGTTTGCTGTGTCTCTGTGTGTTTGCTGTGTCTCTGTGTGTTTGCTGTCTCTCTGTGTGTTTGCTGTGTCTCTGTGTGTTTGCTGTGTCTGTGTGTTTGCTGTTTCTCTGTGTGTTTGCTGGGTCTCTGTGTGTTTGCTGTTTCTCTGTGTGTTTGCTGTGTCTCTGTGTGTTTGCTGTGTCTGTGTGTTTGCTGTTTCTCTGTGTGTTTGCTGTGTCTGTGTGTTTGCTGTTTCTCTGTGTGTTTGCTGTGTCTCTGTGTGTTTGCTGTGTCTCTGTGTGTTTTTTGTTTCTCTGTGTTTGCTGTTTCTCTGTGTGTTTGCTGTGTCTCTGTGTATTTGCTGTTTCTCTGTGTGTTTGCTGTCTCTCTGTGTGTTTGCTGTCTCTCTGTGTGTTTGCTGTGTATGTGTGTTTGCTGTGTCTCTGTGTGTTTGCTGTCTCTCTGTGTGTTTGCTGTGTCTCTGTGTGTTTGCTGGTTCTCTGTGTGTTTGCTGTGTCTCTGTGTGTTTGCTGTGTCTCTGTGTGTTTGCTGTGTCTCTGTGTGTTTGCTGTGTCTGTGTGTTTGCTGTGTCTCTGTGTGTTTGCTGTCTCTCTGTGTGTTTGCTGTGTCTCTGTGTGTTTGCTGTTTCTCTGTGTGTTTGCTGTGTCTCTGTGTGTTTGCTGTGTCTCTGTGTGTTTGCTGTGTCTCTGTGTGTTTGCTGTGTCTCTGTGTGTTTGCTGTGTCTCTGTGTGTTTGCTGTTCTTCTGTGTGTTTGCTGTCTCTCTGTGTGTTTGCTGTGTCTCTGTGTGTTTGCTGTCTCCCTGTGTGTTTGCTGTTTCTCTGTGTGTTTGCTGTGTCTCTGTGTGTTTGCTGTGTCTCTGTGTGTTTGCTGTGTCTCTGTGTGTTTGCTGTGTCTCTGTGTGTTTGCTGTGTCTCTGTGTGTTTGCTGTGTCTCTGTGTGTTTGCTGTGTCTCTGAGTGTTTGCTGTGTCTCTGAGTGTTTGCTGTCTCTCTGTGTGTTTGCTGTGTCTCTGTGTGTTTGCTGTCTCCCTGTGTGTTTGCTGTGTCTCTGTGTGTTTGCTGTGTCTCTGTGTGTTTGCTGTGTCTCTGTGTGTTTGCTGTTTCTCTGTGTGTTTGCTGTGTCTCTGTGTGTGTTTGCTGTGTCTCTGTGTGTTTGCTGTGTCTCTGTGTGTTTGCTGTGTCTCTGTGTGTTTGCTGTTTCTCTGTGTGTTTGCTGTTTCTCTGTGTGTTTGCTGTGTCTCTCTATGTGTTTGCTGTGTCTCTGTGTGTTTGCTGTTTCTCTGTGTGTTTGCTGTGTCTCTGTGTGTTTGCTGTTTCTCTGTGTGTTTGCTGTGTCTCTGTGTGTTTGCTGTGTCTCTGTGTGTTTGCTGTTTCTCTGTGTGTTTGCTGTGTCTCTGTGTGTTTGCTGTGTCTCTGTGTGTTTGCTGTTTCTCTGTGTGTTTGCTGTGTCTCTGTGTGTTTGCTGTTTCTCTGTGTGTTTGCTGTGTCTCTCTGTGTTTGCTGTTTCTCTCTGTGTGTTTGCTGTGTCTGTGTGTTTGCTGTGTCTCTGTGTGTTTGCTGTCTCTCTGTGTGTTTGCTGTCTCTCTGTGTGTTTGCTGTGTCTCTGTGTGTTTGCTGTGTCTCTGTGTGTTTGCTGTGTCTCTGTGTGTTTGCTGTGTCGCTGTGTGTTTGCTGTTTCTCTCTGTGCGTTTGCTGTGTCTCTGTGTGTTTGCTGTGTCTGTGTGTTTGCTGTGTCTCTGTGTGTTTGCTGTGTCTCTGTGTGTTTGCTGTGTCTCTGTGTGTTTGCTGTTTCTCTGTGTGTTTGCTGTGTCTCTGTGTGTTTGCTGTGTCTCTGTGTGTTTGCTGTGTCTCTGTGTGTTTGCTGTGTCTGTGTGTTTGCTGTGTCTCTGTGTGTTTGCTGTTTCTCTGTGTGTTTGATGTGTCTCTGTGTGTTTGCTGTGTCTCTGTGTGTTTGCTGTGTCTCTGTGTGTTTGCTGTCTCTCTGTGTGTTTGCTGTTTCTCTGTGTGTTTGCTGTGTCAGTGTGTTTGCTGTGTCTCTGTGTGTTTGCTGTGTCTGTGTGTTTGCTGTGTCTCTGTGTGTTTGCTGTGTCTGTGTGTTTGCTGTGTCTCTGTGTGTTTGCTGTCTCTCTGTGTGTTTGCTGTTTTTCTGTGTGTTTGCTGTGTCTGTGTGTTTGCTGTGTCTCTGTGTGTTTGCTGTGTCTCTGTGTGTTTGCTGTGTTTCTGTGTGTTTGCTGTGTCTCTGTGTGTTTGCTGTGTCTCTGTGTGTTTGCTGTGTCTCTGTGTGTTTGCTGTGTCTCTGTGTGTTTGCTGTGTCTCTCTGTGTTTGCTGTGTCTCTGTGTGTTTGCTGTGTCTCTGTGTGTTTGCTGTGTCTCTGTGTGTTTGCTGGGTCTCTGTGTGTTTGCTGTTTCTCTGTGTGTTTGCTGTGTCTCTGTGTGTTTGCTGTGTCTCTGTGTGTTTGCTGTGTCTCTGTGTGTTTGCTGTCTCTCTGTGTGTTTGCTGTTTCTCTGTGTGTTTGCTGTGTCAGTGTGTTTGCTGTGTCTCTGTGTGTTTGCTGTGTCTCTGTGTGTTTGCTGTGTCTCTGTGTGTTTGCTGTGTCTCTGTGTGTTTGCTGTGTCTCTCTGTGTTTGCTGTGTCTCTGTGTGTTTGCTGTGTCTCTGTGTGTTTGCTGTGTCTCTGTGTGTTTGCTGGGTCTCTGTGTGTTTGCTGTTTCTCTGTGTGTTTGCTGTGTCTCTGTGTGTTTGCTGTGTCTCTGTGTGTTTGCTGTGTCAGTGTGTTTGCTGTGTCTCTGTGTGTTTGCTGTGTCTCTGTGTGTTTGCTGTTTCTCTGTGTGTTTGCTGTGTCTCTGTGTGTTTGCTGTTTCTCTGTGTATTTGCTGTTTCTCTGTGTGTTTGCTGTGTCTCTGTGTGTTTGCTGTGTCTCTGTGTGTGCTGTTTCTCTGTGTGTTTGCTGTGTCTCTGTGTGTTTGCTGTGTCTCTGTGTGTTTGCTGTGTCTCTGTGTGTTTGCTGTTTCTCTGTGTATTTGCTGTTTCTCTGTGTGTTTGCTGTGTCTCTGTGTGTTTGCTGTGTCTCTGTGTGTTTGCTGTGTCTCTGTGTGTGCTGTTTCTCTGTGTGTTTGCTGTCTCTCTGTGTGTTTGCTGTTTCTCTCTGTGTGTTTGCTGTGTCTCTGTGTGTTTGCTGTGTCTCTGTGTGTTTGCTGTGTCTCTGTGTGTTTGCTGTATCTCTGTGTCTTTGCTGTTTCTCTGTGTGTTTGCTGTGTCTCTGTGCGTGCTGTTTCTCTGTGTGTTTGCTGTGTCTCTGTGTGTTTGCTGTTTCTCTGTGTGTTTGCTGTGTCTCTGTGTGTTTGCTGTCTCTCTGTGTTTGCTGTGTCTCTGTGTGTTTGCTGTTTCTCTGTGTGTTTGCTGTGTCTCTGTGTGTTTGCTGTGTCTCTGTGTGTTTGCTGTGTCTCTGTGTGTTTGCTGTTTCTCTGTGTGTTTGCTGTGTCTGTGTGTTTGCTGTGTCTCTGTGTGTTTGCTGTTTCTCTGTGTGTTTGCTGTGTCTCTGTGTGTTTGCTGTTTCTCTGTGTGTTTGCTGTCTCTCTGTGTGTTTGCTGTGTCTCTGTGTGTTTGCTGTTTCTCTGTGTGTTTGCTGTGTCTCTGTGTGTTTGCTGTTTCTCTGTGTGTTTGCTGTGTCTCTGTGTGTTTGCTGTGTCTCTGTGTGTTTGCTGTGTCTCTCTGTGTTTGCTGTGTCTCTGTGTGTTTGCTGTGTCTGTGTGTTTGCTGTTTCTCTGTGTGTTTGCTGTGTCTCTGTGTGTTTGCTGTTTCTCTGTGTGTTTGCTGTGTCTCTGTGTGTTTGCTGTCTCTCTGTGTGTTTGCTGTGTCTCTGTGTGTTTGCTGTGTCTGTGTGTTTGCTGTTTCTCTGTGTGTTTGCTGTGTCTCTGTGTGTTTGCTGTTTCTCTGTGTGTTTGCTGTGTCTCTGTGTGTTTGCTGTGTCTCTGTGTGTTTGCTGTGTCTCTGTGTGTTTGCTGTCTCTCTGTGTGTTTGCTGTGTCTCTGTGTGTTTGCTGTGTCTGTGTGTTTGCTGTTTCTCTGTGTGTTTGCTGTGTCTCTGTGTGTTTGCTGTCTCTCTGTCTGTTTGCTGTGTCTCTGTGTGTTTGCTGTGTCTCTGTGTGTTTGCTGTGTCTCTGTGTGTTTGCTGTGTCTGTGTGTTTGCTGTTTCTCTGTGTGTTTGCTGTGTCTCTGTGTGTTTGCTGTTTCTCTGTGTGTTTGCTGTGTCTCTGTGTGTTTGCTGTGTCTCTGTGTGTTTGCTGTGTCTCTGTGTGTTTGCTGTGTCTCTGTGTGTTTGCTGTCTCTCTGTGTGTTTGCTGTGTCTCTGTGTGTTTGCTGTGTCTGTGTGTTTGCTGTTTCTCTGTGTGTTTGCTGTGTCTCTGTGTGTTTGCTGTGTCTCTGTGTGTTTGCTGTGTCTCTGTGTGTTTGCTGTTTCTCTCTGTGTGTTTGCTGTGTCTCTGTGTGTTTGCTGTGTCTCTGTGTGTTTGCTGTCTCTCTGTGTGTTTGCTGTGTCTCTGTGTGTTTGCTGTGTCTCTGTGTGTTTGCTGTCTCTCTGTGTGTTTGCTGTGTCTCTGTGTGTTTGCTGTGTCTCTGTGTGTTTGCTGTGTCTCTGTGTGTTTGCTGTTTCTCTGTGTGTTTGCTGTCTCTCTGTGTGTTTGCTGTGTCTCTGTGTGTTTGCTGTGTCTCTGTGTGTTTGCTGTGTCTGTGTGTTTGCTGTTTCTCTGTGTGTTTGCTGTGTCTCTGTGTGTTTGCTGTCTCTCTGTGTGTTTGCTGTTTCTCTGTGTGTTTGCTGTGTCTCTGTGTGTTTGCTGTGTCTCTGTGTGTTTGCTGTTTCTCTGTGTGTTTGCTGTGTCTCTGTGTGTTTGCTGTCTCTGTGTGTCTGCTGTGTCTCTGTGTGTTTGCTGTGTCTCTGTGTGTTTGCTGTGTCTCTGTGTGTTTGCTGTTTCTCTGTGTGTTTGCTGTGTCTCTGTGTGTTTGCTGTTTCTCTGTGTGTTTGCTGTTTCTCTGTGTGTTTGCTGTGTCTCTGTGTGTTTGCTGTGTCTCTGTGTGTTTGCTGTTTCTCTGTGTGTTTGCTGTGTCTCTGTGTGTTTGCTGTGTCTCTGTGTGTTTGCTGTGTCTCTGTGTGTTTGCTGTGTCTCTGTGTGTTTGCTGTGTCTCTGTGTGTTTGCTGTCTCTCTGTGTGTTTGCTGTGTCTCTGTGTGTTTGCTGTGTCTCTGTGTGTTTGCTGTGTCTGTGTGTTTGCTGTTTCTCTGTGTGTTTGCTGGGTCTCTGTGTGTTTGCTGTTTCTCTGTGTGTTTGCTGTGTCTCTGTGTGTTTGCTGTGTCTGTGTGTTTGCTGTTTCTCTGTGTGTTTGCTGTGTCTGTGTGTTTGCTGTTTCTCTGTGTGTTTGCTGTGTCTCTGTGTGTTTGCTGTGTCTCTGTGTGTTTTTTGTTTCTCTGTGTTTGCTGTTTCTCTGTGTGTTTGCTGTGTCTCTGTGTATTTGCTGTTTCTCTGTGTGTTTGCTGTCTCTCTGTGTGTTTGCTGTCTCTCTGTGTGTTTGCTGTGTATGTGTGTTTGCTGTGTCTCTGTGTGTTTGCTGTCTCTCTGTGTGTTTGCTGTGTCTCTGTGTGTTTGCTGGTTCTCTGTGTGTTTGCTGTGTCTCTGTGTGTTTGCTGTGTCTCTGTGTGTTTGCTGTGTCTCTGTGTGTTTGCTGTGTCTGTGTGTTTGCTGTGTCTCTGTGTGTTTGCTGTCTCTCTGTGTGTTTGCTGTGTCTCTGTGTGTTTGCTGTTTCTCTGTGTGTTTGCTGTGTCTCTGTGTGTTTGCTGTGTCTCTGTGAGTTTGCTGTGTCTCTGTGTGTTTGCTGTGTCTCTGTGTGTTTGCTGTGTCTCTGTGTGTTTGCTGTGTCTCTGTGTGTTTGCTGTGTCTCTGTGTGTTTGCTGTGTCTCTGTGTGTTTGCTGTATCTCTGTGTCTTTGCTGTTTCTCTGTGTGTTTGCTGTGTCTCTGTGCGTGCTGTTTCTCTGTGTGTTTGCTGTGTCTCTGTGTGTTTGCTGTTTCTCTGTGTGTTTGCTGTGTCTCTGTGTGTTTGCTGTCTCTCTGTGTTTGCTGTGTCTCTGTGTGTTTGCTGTTTCTCTGTGTGTTTGCTGTGTCTCTGTGTGTTTGCTGTTTCTCTGTGTGTTTGCTGTGTCTCTGTGTGTTTGCTGTGTCTCTGTGTGTTTGCTGTTTCTCTGTGTGTTTGCTGTGTCTGTGTGTTTGCTGTGTCTCTGTGTGTTTGCTGTTTCTCTGTGTGTTTGCTGTGTCTCTGTGTGTTTGCTGTTTCTCTGTGTGTTTGCTGTCTCTCTGTGTGTTTGCTGTGTCTCTGTGTGTTTGCTGTTTCTCTGTGTGTTTGCTGTGTCTCTGTGTGTTTGCTGTTTCTCTGTGTGTTTGCTGTGTCTCTGTGTGTTTGCTGTGTCTCTCTGTGTTTGCTGTGTCTCTGTGTGTTTGCTGTGTCTGTGTGTTTGCTGTTTCTCTGTGTGTTTGCTGTGTCTCTGTGTGTTTGCTGTTTCTCTGTGTGTTTGCTGTGTCTCTGTGTGTTTGCTGTCTCTCTGTGTGTTTGCTGTGTCTCTGTGTGTTTGCTGTGTCTGTGTGTTTGCTGTTTCTCTGTGTGTTTGCTGTGTCTCTGTGTGTTTGCTGTTTCTCTGTGTGTTTGCTGTGTCTCTGTGTGTTTGCTGTGTCTCTGTGTGTTTGCTGTGTCTCTGTGTGTTTGCTGTGTCTCTGTGTGTTTGCTGTCTCTCTGTGTGTTTGCTGTGTCTCTGTGTGTTTGCTGTGTCTGTGTGTTTGCTGTTTCTCTGTGTGTTTGCTGTGTCTCTGTGTGTTTGCTGTCTCTCTGTGTGTTTGCTGTGTCTCTGTGTGTTTGCTGTGTCTCTGTGTGTTTGCTGTGTCTCTGTGTGTTTGCTGTGTCTGTGTGTTTGCTGTTTCTCTGTGTGTTTGCTGTGTCTCTGTGTGTTTGCTGTTTCTCTGTGTGTTTGCTGTGTCTCTGTGTGTTTGCTGTGTCTCTGTGTGTTTGCTGTGTCACTGTGTGTTTGCTGTGTCTCTGTGTGTTTGCTGTCTCTCTGTGTGTTTGCTGTGTCTCTGTGTGTTTGCTGTGTCTGTGTGTTTGCTGTTTCTCTGTGTGTTTGCTGTGTCTCTGTGTGTTTGCTGTGTCTCTGTGTGCTTGCTGTTTCTCTCTGTGTGTTTGCTGTGTCTCTGTGTGTTTGCTGTGTCTCTGTGTGTTTGCTGTCTCTCTGTGTGTTTGCTGTGTCTCTGTGTGTTTGCTGTGTCTCTGTGTGTTTGCTGTCTCTCTGTGTGTTTGCTGTGTCTCTGTGTGTTTGCTGTGTCTCTGTGTGTTTGCTGTGTCTCTGTGTGTTTGCTGTGTCTCTGTGTGTTTGCTGTTTCTCTGTGTGTTTGCTGTCTCTCTGTGTGTTTGCTGTGTCTCTGTGTGTTTGCTGTGTCTCTGTGTGTTTGCTGTGTCTGTGTGTTTGCTGTTTCTCTGTGTGTTTGCTGTGTCTCTGTGTGTTTGCTGTCTCTCTGTGTGTTTGCTGTTTCTCTGTGTGTTTGCTGTGTCTCTGTGTGTTTGCTGTGTCTCTGTGTGTTTGCTGTTTCTCTGTGTGTTTGCTGTGTCTCTGTGTGTTTGCTGTCTCTGTGTGTTTGCTGTGTCTCTGTGTGTTTGCTGTGTCTCTGTGTGTTTGCTGTGTCTCTGTGTGTTTGCTGTTTCTCTGTGTGTTTGCTGTGTCTCTGTGTGTTTGCTGTTTCTCTGTGTGTTTGCTGTGTGTTTGCTGTTTCTCTGTGTGTTTGCTGTTTCTCTGTGTGTTTGCTGTGTCTCTGTGTGTTTGCTGTGTCTCTGTGTGTTTGCTGTTTCTCTGTGTGTTTGCTGTGTCTCTGTGTGTTTGCTGTGTCTCTGTGTGTTTGCTGTGTCTCTGTGTGTTTGCTGTGTCTCTGTGTGTTTGCTGTGTCTCTGTGTGTTTGCTGTGTCTCTGTGTGTTTGCTGTCTCTCTGTGTGTTTGCTGTGTCTCTGTGTGTTTGCTGTGTCTCTGTGTGTTTGCTGTGTCTGTGTGTTTGCTGTTTCTCTGTGTGTTTGCTGGGTCTCTGTGTGTTTGCTGTTTCTCTGTGTGTTTGCTGTGTCTCTGTGTGTTTGCTGTGTCTGTGTGTTTGCTGTTTCTCTGTGTGTTTGCTGTGTCTGTGTGTTTGCTGTTTCTCTGTGTGTTTGCTGTGTCTCTGTGTGTTTGCTGTGTCTCTGTGTGTTTTTTGTTTCTCTGTGTTTGCTGTTTCTCTGTGTGTTTGCTGTGTCTCTGTGTATTTGCTGTTTCTCTGTGAGTTTGCTGTCTCTCTGTGTGTTTGCTGTCTCTCTGTGTGTTTGCTGTGTATGTGTGTTTGCTGTGTCTCTGTGTGTTTGCTGTCTCTCTGTGTGTTTGCTGTGTCTCTGTGTGTTTGCTGGTTCTCTGTGTGTTTGCTGTGTCTCTGTGTGTTTGCTGTGTCTCTGTGTGTTTGCTGTGTCTCTGTGTGTTTGCTGTGTCTGTGTGTTTGCTGTGTCTCTGTGTGTTTGCTGTCTCTCTGTGTGTTTGCTGTGTCTCTGTGTGTTTGCTGTTTCTCTGTGTGTTTGCTGTGTCTCTGTGTGTTTGCTGTGTCTCTGTGTGTTTGCTGTGTCTCTGTGTGTTTGCTGTGTCTCTGTGTGTTTGCTGTGTCTCTGTGTGTTTGCTGTGTCTCTGTGTGTTTGCTGTGTCTCTGTGTGTTTGCTGTGTCTCTGTGTGTTTGCTGTTTCTCTGTGTGTTTGCTGTCTCTCTGTGTGTTTGCTGTGTCTCTGTGTGTTTGCTGTCTCCCTGTGTGTTTGCTGTTTCTCTGTGTGTTTGCTGTTTCTCTGTGTGTTTGCTGTGTCTCTGTGTGTTTGCTGTGTCTCTGTGTGTTTGCTGTGTCTCTGTGTGTTTGCTGTGTCTCTGTGTGTTTGCTGTGTCTCTGTGTGTTTGCTGTGTCTCTGTGTGTTTGCTGTGTCTCTGTGTGTTTGCTGTGTCTCTGTGTGTTTGCTGTGTCTCTGTGTGTTTGCTGTGTCTCTGTGTGTTTGCTGTGTCTCTGTGTGTTTGCTGTCTCTCTGTGTGTTTGCTGTGTCTCTGTGTGTTTGCTGTGTCTCTGTGTGTTTGCTGTGTCTCTGTGTGTTTGCTGTCTCTCTGTGTGTTTGCTGTTTCTCTCTGTGTTTGCTGTGTCAGTGTGTTTGCTGTGTCTCTGTGTGTTTGCTGTGTCTGTGTGTTTGCTGTGTCTCTGTGTGTTTGCTGTGTCTGTGTGTTTGCTGTGTCTCTGTGTGTTTGCTGTCTCTCTGTGTGTTTGCTGTTTTTCTGTGTGTTTGCTGTGTCTGTGTGTTTGCTGTGTCTCTGTGTGTTTGCTGTGTCTCTGTGTGTTTGTTGTGTTTCTGTGTGTTTGCTGTGTCTCTGTGTGTTTGCTGTGTCTCTGTGTGTTTGCTGTGTCTCTGTGTGTTTGCTGTGTCTCTGTGTGTTTGCTGTGTCTCTGTGTGTTTGCTGTGTCTCTGTGTGTTTGCTGTGTCTCTGTGTGTTTGCTGTGTCTCTGTGTGTTTGCTGGGTCTCTGTGTGTTTGCTGTTTCTCTGTGTGTTTGCTGTGTCTCTGTGTGTTTGCTGTGTCTCTGTGTGTTTGCTGTGTCTCTGTGTGTTTGCTGTCTCTCTGTGTGTTTGCTGTCTCTCTGTGTGTTTGCTGTGTCTCTGTGTGTTTGCTGTGTCTCTGTGTGTTTGCTGTGTCTCTGTGTGTTTGCTGTGTCTCTGTGTGTTTGCTGTGTCTCTGTGTGTTTGCTGTGTCTCTGTGTGTTTGCTGTGTCTCTGTGTGTTTGCTGGGTCTCTGTGTGTTTGCTGGGTCTCTGTGTGTTTGCTGTTTCTCTGTGTGTTTGCTGTGTCTCTGTGTGTTTGCTGTGTCTCTGTGTGTTTGCTGTGTCAGTGTGTTTGCTGTGTCTCTGTGTGTTTGCTGTGTCTCTGTGTGTTTGCTGTGTCTCTGTGTGTTTGCTGTTTCTCTGTGTATTTGCTGTTTCTCTGGGTGTTTGCTGTGTCTCTGTGTGTTTGCTGTGTCTCTGTGTGTGCTGTTTCTCTGTGTGTTTGCTGTGTCTCTGTGTGTTTGCTGTGTCTCTGTGTGTTTGCTGTGTCTCTGTGTGTTTGCTGTGTCTCTGTGTGTTTGCTGTTTCTCTGTGTATTTGCTGTTTCTCTGTGTGTTTGCTGTGTCTCTGTGTGTTTGCTGTGTCTCTGTGTGTTTGCTGTGTCTCTGTGTGTGCTGTTTCTCTGTGTGTTTGCTGTGTCTCTGTGTGTTTGCTGTCTCTCTGTGTGTTTGCTGTTTCTCTCTGTGTGTTTGCTGTGTCTCTGTGTGTTTGCTGTGTCTCTGTGTGTTTGCTGTGTCTCTGTGTGTTTGCTGTGTCTCTGTGTCTTTGCTGTTTCTCTGTGTGTTTGCTGTGTCTCTGTGCGTGCTGTTTCTCTGTGTGTTTGCTGTGTCTCTGTGTGTTTGCTGTTTCTCTGTGTGTTTGCTGTGTCTCTGTGTGTTTGCTGTCTCTCTGTGTTTGCTGTGTCTCTGTGTGTTTGCTGTTTCTCTGTGTGTTTGCTGTGTCTCTGTGTGTTTGCTGTTTCTCTGTGTGTTTGCTGTGTCTCTGTGTGTTTGCTGTGTCTCTGTGTGTTTGCTGTTTCTCTGTGTGTTTGCTGTGTCTGTGTGTTTGCTGTGTCTCTGTGTGTTTGCTGTTTCTCTGTGTGTTTGCTGTGTCTCTGTGTGTTTGCTGTTTCTCTGTGTGTTTGCTGTCTCTCTGTGTGTTTGCTGTGTCTCTGTGTGTTTGCTGTTTCTCTGTGTGTTTGCTGTGTCTCTGTGTGTTTGCTGTTTCTCTGTGTGTTTGCTGTGTCTCTGTGTGTTTGCTGTGTCTCTGTGTGTTTGCTGTGTCTCTCTGTGTTTGCTGTGTCTCTGTGTGTTTGCTGTGTCTGTGTGTTTGCTGTTTCTCTGTGTGTTTGCTGTGTCTCTGTGTGTTTGCTGTGTCTCTGTGTGTTTGCTGTCTCTCTGTGTGTTTGCTGTGTCTCTGTGTGTTTGCTGTTTCTCTGTGTGTTTGCTGTGTCTTTGTGTGTTTGCTGTCTCTCTGTGTGTTTGCTGTGTCTCTGTGTGTTTGCTGTCTCTCTGTGTGTTTGCTGTGTCTGTGTGTTTGCTGTGTCTCTGTGTGTTTGCTGTTTCTCTGTGTGTTTGCTGTGTCTCTGTGTGTTTGCTGTGTCTCTGTGTGTTTGCTGTGTCTCTGTGTGTTTGCTGTCTCTCTGTGTGTTTGCTGTTTCTCTGTGTGTTTGCTGTGTCTCTGTGTGTTTGCTGTGTCTCTGTGTGTTTGCTGTTTCTCTGTGTGTTTGCTGTGTCTCTGTGTGTTTGCTGTCTCTGTGTGTTTGCTGTGTCTCTGTGTGTTTGCTGTGTCTCTGTGTGTTTGCTGTGTCTCTGTGTGTTTGCTGTTTCTCTGTGTGTTTGCTGTGTCTCTGTGTGTTTGCTGTTTCTCTGTGTGTTTGCTGTGTCTCTGTGTGTTTGCTGTTTCTCTGTGTGTTTGCTGTTTCTCTGTGTGTTTGCTGTGTCTCTGTGTGTTTGCTGTGTCTCTGTGTGTTTGCTGTTTCTCTGTGTGTTTGCTGTCTCTCTGTGTGTTTGCTGTGTCTCTGTGTGTTTGCTGTGTCTCTGTGTGTTTGCTGTGTCTCTGTGTGTTTGCTGTTTCTCTGTGTGTTTGCTGTCTCTCTGTGTGTTTGCTGTGTCTCTGTGTGTTTGCTGTCTCTCTGTGTGTTTGCTGTGTCTCTGTGTGTTTGCTGTCTCTCTGTGTGTTTGCTGTGTCTCTGTGTGTTTGCTGTGTCTGTGTGTTTGCTGTTTCTCTGTGTGTTTGCTGGGTCTCTGTGTGTTTGCTGTTTCTCTGTGTGTTTGCTGTGTCTCTGTGTGTTTGCTGTGTCTGTGTGTTTGCTGTTTCTCTGTGTGTTTGCTGTGTCTGTGTGTTTGCTGTTTCTCTGTGTGTTTGCTGTGTCTCTGTGTGTTTGCTGTGTCTCTGTGTGTTTTTTGTTTCTCTGTGTTTGCTGTTTCTCTGTGTGTTTGCTGTGTCTCTGTGTATTTGCTGTTTCTCTGTGTGTTTGCTGTCTCTCTGTGTGTTTGCTGTCTCTCTGTGTGTTTGCTGTGTATGTGTGTTTGCTGTGTCTCTGTGTGTTTGCTGTCTCTCTGTGTGTTTGCTGTGTCTCTGTGTGTTTGCTGGTTCTCTGTGTGTTTGCTGTGTCTCTGTGTGTTTGCTGTGTCTCTGTGTGTTTGCTGTGTCTCTGTGTGTTTGCTGTGTCTGTGTGTTTGCTGTGTCTCTGTGTGTTTGCTGTCTCTCTGTGTGTTTGCTGTGTCTCTGTGTGTTTGCTGTTTCTCTGTGTGTTTGCTGTGTCTCTGTGTGTTTGCTGTGTCTCTGTGTGTTTGCTGTGTCTCTGTGTGTTTGCTGTGTCTCTGTGTGTTTGCTGTGTCTCTGTGTGTTTGCTGTTTCTCTGTGTGTTTGCTGTCTCTCTGTGTGTTTGCTGTGTCTCTGTGTGTTTGCTGTCTCCCTGTGTGTTTGCTGTTTCTCTGTGTGTTTGCTGTGTCTCTGTGTGTTTGCTGTGTCTCTGTGTGTTTGCTGTGTCTCTGTGTGTTTGCTGTGTCTCTGTGTGTTTGCTGTGTCTCTGTGTGTTTGCTGTGTCTCTGTGTGTTTGCTGTGTCTCTGTGTGTTTGCTGTGTCTCTGTGTGTTTGCTGTGTCTCTGTGTGTTTGCTGTGTCTCTGTGTGTTTGCTGTGTCTCTGTGTGTTTGCTGTGTCTCTGAGTGTTTGCTGTCTCTCTGTGTGTTTGCTGTGTCTCTGTGTGTTTGCTGTCTCCCTGTGTGTTTGCTGTTTCTCTGTGTGTTTGCTGTCTCTCTGTGTGTTTGCTGTCTCTCTGTGTGTTTGCTGTGTATGTGTGTTTGCTGTGTCTCTGTGTGTTTGCTGTCTCTCTGTGTGTTTGCTGTGTCTCTGTGTGTTTGCTGGTTCTCTGTGTGTTTGCTGTGTCTCTGTGTGTTTGCTGTGTCTCTGTGTGTTTGCTGTGTCTCTGTGTGTTTGCTGTGTCTGTGTGTTTGCTGTGTCTCTGTGTGTTTGCTGTGTCTCTGTGTGTTTGCTGTTTCTCTGTGTGTTTGCTGTGTCTCTGTGTGTTTGCTGTGTCTCTGTGTGTTTGCTGTGTCTCTGTGTGTTTGCTGTGTCTCTGTGTGTTTGCTGTGTCTCTGTGTGTTTGCTGTTTCTCTGTGTGTTTGCTGTCTCTCTGTGTGTTTGCTGTGTCTCTGTGTGTTTGCTGTCTCCCTGTGTGTTTGCTGTTTCTCTGTGTGTTTGCTGTGTCTCTGTGTGTTTGCTGTGTCTCTGTGTGTTTGCTGTGTCTCTGTGTGTTTGCTGTGTCTCTGTGTGTTTGCTCTGTCTCTGTGTGTTTGCTGTGTCTCTGTGTGTTTGCTGTGTCTCTGTGTGTTTGCTGTGTCTCTGTGTGTTTGCTGTGTCTCTGTGTGTTTGCTGTGTCTCTGTGTGTTTGCTGTGTCTCTGTGTGTTTGCTGTGTCTCTGAGTGTTTGCTGTCTCTCTGTGTGTTTGCTGTGTCTCTGTGTGTTTGCTGTCTCCCTGTGTGTTTGCTGTTTCTCTGTGTGTTTGCTGTGTCTCTGTGTGTTTGCTGTGTCTCTGTGTGTTTGCTGTGTCTCTGTGTGTTTGCTGTTTCTCTGTGTGTTTGCTGTGTCTCTGTGTGTGTTTGCTGTGTCTCTGTGTGTTTGCTGTGTCTCTGTGTGTTTGCTGTGTCTCTGTGTGTTTGCTGTTTCTCTGTGTGTTTGCTGTTTCTCTGTGTGTTTGCTGTGTCTCTCTATGTGTTTGCTGTGTCTCTGTGTGTTTGCTGTTTCTCTGTGTGTTTGCTGTGTCTCTGTGTGTTTGCTGTGTCTCTATGTGTTTGCTGTCTCTCTGTGTGTTTGCTGTGTCTCTCTGTGTTTGCTGTTTCTCTCTGTGTGTTTGCTGTGTCTGTGTGTTTGCTGTGTCTCTGTGTGTTTGCTGTCTCTCTGTGTGTTTGCTGTCTCTCTGTGTGTTTGCTGTGTCTCTGTGTGTTTGCTGTGTCTGTGTGTTTGCTGTTTCTCTGTGTGTTTGCTGTGTCTCTGTGTGTTTGCTGTCTCTCTGTGTGTTTGCTGTTTCTCTGTGTGTTTGCTGTGTCTCTGTGTGTTTGCTGTGTCTCTGTGTGTTTGCTGTTTCTCTGTGTGTTTGCTGTGTCTCTGTGTGTTTGCTGTCTCTGTGTGTTTGCTGTGTCTCTGTGTGTTTGCTGTGTCTCTGTGTGTTTGCTGTGTCTCTGTGTGTTTGCTGTTTCTCTGTGTGTTTGCTGTGTCTCTGTGTGTTTGCTGTTTCTCTGTGTGTTTGCTGTGTCTCTGTGTGTTTCCTGTTTCTCTGTGTGTTTGCTGTTTCTCTGTGTGTTTGCTGTGTCTCTGTGTGTTTGCTGTGTCTCTGTGTGTTTGCTGTTTCTCTGTGTGTTTGCTGTTTCTCTGTGTGTTTGCTGTGTCTCTGTGTGTTTGCTGTGTCTCTGTGTGTTTGCTGTCTCTCTGTGTGTTTGCTGTGTCTCTGTGTGTTTGCTGTGTCTCTGTGTGTTTGCTGTGTCTCTGTGTGTTTGCTGTCTCTCTGTGTGTTTGCTGTGTCTCTGTGTGTTTGCTGTGTCTGTGTGTTTGCTGTTTCTCTGTGTGTTTGCTGGGTCTCTGTGTGTTTGCTGTTTCTCTGTGTGTTTGCTGTGTCTCTGTGTGTTTGCTGTGTCTGTGTGTTTGCTGTTTCTCTGTGTGTTTGCTGTGTCTGTGTGTTTGCTGTTTCTCTGTGTGTTTGCTGTGTCTCTGTGTGTTTGCTGTGTCTCTGTGTGTTTTTTGTTTCTCTGTGTTTGCTGTTTCTCTGTGTGTTTGCTGTGTCTCTGTGTATTTGCTGTTTCTCTGTGTGTTTGCTGTCTCTCTGTGTGTTTGCTGTCTCTCTGTGTGTTTGCTGTGTATGTGTGTTTGCTGTGTCTCTGTGTGTTTGCTGTCTCTCTGTGTGTTTGCTGTGTCTCTGTGTGTTTGCTGGTTCTCTGTGTGTTTGCTGTGTCTCTGTGTGTTTGCTGTGTCTCTGTGTGTTTGCTGTGTCTCTGTGTGTTTGCTGTGTCTGTGTGTTTGCTGTGTCTCTGTGTGTTTGCTGTCTCTCTGTGTGTTTGCTGTGTCTCTGTGTGTTTGCTGTTTCTCTGTGTGTTTGCTGTGTCTCTGTGTGTTTGCTGTGTCTCTGTGTGTTTGCTGTGTCTCTGTGTGTTTGCTGTGTCTCTGTGTGTTTGCTGTGTCTCTGTGTGTTTGCTGTTCTTCTGTGTGTTTGCTGTCTCTCTGTGTGTTTGCTGTGTCTCTGTGTGTTTGCTGTCTCCCTGTGTGTTTGCTGTTTCTCTGTGTGTTTGCTGTGTCTCTGTGTGTTTGCTGTGTCTCTGTGTGTTTGCTGTGTCTCTGTGTGTTTGCTGTGTCTCTGTGTGTTTGCTGTGTCTCTGTGTGTTTGCTGTGTCTCTGTGTGTTTGCTGTGTCTCTGTGTGTTTGCTGTGTCTCTGAGTGTTTGCTGTGTCTCTGAGTGTTTGCTGTCTCTCTGTGTGTTTGCTGTGTCTCTGTGTGTTTGCTGTCTCCCTGTGTGTTTGCTGTGTCTCTGTGTGTTTGCTGTGTCTCTGTGTGTTTGCTGTGTCTCTGTGTGTTTGCTGTTTCTCTGTGTGTTTGCTGTTTCTCTGTGTGTTTGCTGTGTCTCTCTATGTGTTTGCTGTGTCTCTGTGTGTTTGCTGTTTCTCTGTGTGTTTGCTGTGTCTCTGTGTGTTTGCTGTTTCTCTGTGTGTTTGCTGTGTCTCTGTGTGTTTGCTGTGTCTCTGTGTGTTTGCTGTTTCTCTGTGTGTTTGCTGTGTCTCTGTGTGTTTGCTGTGTCTCTATGTGTTTGCTGTCTCTCTGTGTGTTTGCTGTGTCTCTCTGTGTTTGCTGTTTCTCTCTGTGTGTTTGCTGTGTCTGTGTGTTTGCTGTGTCTCTGTGTGTTTGCTGTCTCTCTGTGTGTTTGCTGTCTCTCTGTGTGTTTGCTGTGTCTCTGTGTGTTTGCTGTGTCTCTGTGTGTTTGCTGTGTCTCTGTGTGTTTGCTGTGTCTCTGTGTGTTTGCTGTGTCTCTGTGTGTTTGCTGTTTCTCTGTGTGTTTGCTGTGTCTCTGTGTGTTTGCTGTGTCTCTGTGTGTTTGCTGTTTCTCTGTGTGTTTGCTGTTTCTCTGTGTGTTTGCTGTTTCTCTGTGTGTTTGCTGTCTCTCTGTGTGTTTGCTGTGTCTCTGTGTGTTTGCTGTGTCTCTGTGTGTTTGCTGTGTCTCTGTGTGTTTGCTGTCTCTCTGTGTGTTTGCTGTGTCTCTGTGTGTTTGCTGTGTCTCTGTGTGTTTGCTGTTTCTCTGTGTGTTTGCTGTGTCTCTGTGTGTTTGCTGTTTCTCTGTGTGTTTGCTGTGTCTCTGTGTGTTTGCTGTTTCTCTGTGTGTTTGCTGTTTCTCTGTGTGTTTGCTGTGTCTCTGTGTGTTTGCTGTTTCTCTGTGTGTTTGCTGTGTCTCTGTGTGTTTGCTGTTTCTCTGTGTGTTTGCTGTTTTTCTGTGTGTTTGCTGTGTCTCTGTGTGTTTGCTGTGTCTCTGTGTGTTTGCTGTTTCTCTGTGTGTTTGCTGTGTCTCTGTGTGTTTGCTGTCTCTCTGTGTGTTTGCTGTGTCTCTGTGTGTTTGCTGTGTCTGTGTGTTTGCTGTTTCTCTGTGTGTTTGCTGGGTCTCTGTGTGTTTGCTGTTTCTCTGTGTGTTTGCTGTGTCTCTGTGTGTTTGCTGTGTCTGTGTGTTTGCTGTTTCTCTGTGTGTTTGCTGTGTCTGTGTTTTTGCTGTTTCTCTGTGTGTTTGCTGTTTCTCTGTGTGTTTGCTGTGTATGTGTGTTTGCTGTTTCTCTGTGTGTTTGCTGGGTCTCTGTGTGTTTGCTGTTTCTCTGTGTGTTTGCTGGGTCTCTGTGTGTTTGTTGTTTCTCTGTGTGTTTGCTGTGTCTCTGTGTGTTTGCTGTGTCTCTGTGTGTTTGCTGTGTCTCTGTGTGTTTGCTGTGTCTCTGTGTGTTTGCTGTTTCTCTGTGTGTTTGCTGTGTCTCTGTGTGTTTGCTGTCTCTGTGTGTTTGCTGAGTCTGTGTGTTTGCTGTGTCTCTGTGTGTTTGCTGTTTCTCTGTGTGTTTGCTGTTTCTCTGTGTGTTTGCTGTGTCTCTGTGTGTTTGCTGTTTCTCTGTGTGTTTGCTGTGTCTCTGTGTGTTTGCTGTTTCTCTGTGTGTTTGCTGTGTCTCTGTGTGTTTGCTGTGTCTCTGTGTGTTTGCTGTGTCTGTGTGTTTGCTGTGTCTCTGTGTGTTTGCTGTTTCTCTGTGTGTTTGCTGTGTCTCTGTGTGTTTGCTGTGTCTGTGTGTTTGCTGTTTCTCTGTGTGTTTGCTGTTTCTCTGTGTGTTTGCTGTGTCTGTGTGTTTGCTGTCTCTCTGTGTGTTTGCTGTTTCTCTGTGTTTGCTGTGTCTCTGTGTGTTTGCTGTGTCTCTGTGTGTTTGCTGTGTCTCTGTGTGTTTGCTGTTTCTCTGTGTGTTTGCTGTTTCTCTGTGTGTTTGCTGTGTCTGTGTGTTTGCTGTCTCTCTGTGTGTTTGCTGTTTCTCTGTGTTTGCTGTCTCTCTGTGTGTTTTTTGTTTCTCTGTGTTTGCTGTTTCTCTCTGTGTGTTTGCTGTGTCTCTGTGTTTGCTGTGTCTCTGTGTGTTTGCTGTGTCTCTGTGTGTTTGCTGTTTCTCTGTGTGTTTGCTGTGTCTCTGTGTGTTTGCTGTGTCTCTGTGTATTTGCTGTGTCTCTGTGTGTTTGCTGTGTCTCTGTGTGTTTGCTGTGTCTCTGTGTGTTTGCTGTGTCTCTGTGTGTTTGCTGTGTCTCTGTGTGTTTGCTGTTTCTCTGTGTTTTTGCTGTGTCTCTGTGTGTTTGCTGTGTCTCTGTGTGTTTGCTGTTTCTCTGTGTGTTTGCTGTGTCTCTGTGTGTTTGCTGTGTCTCTGTGTGTTTGCTGTTTCTCTGTGTGTTTGCTGTGTCTCTGTGTGTTTGCTGTGTCTCTGTGTGTTTGCTGTGTCTCTGTGTGTTTGCTGTGTCTCTGTGTGTTTGCTGTGTCTCTGTGTGTTTGCTGTTTCTCTGTGTGTTTGCTGTGTCTCTGTGTGTTTGCTGTGTCTCTGTGTGTTTGCTGTGTCTCTGTGTGTTTGCTGTTTCTCTGTGTGTTTGCTGTGTCTCTGTGTGTTTGCTGTGTCTCTGTGTGTTTGCTGTGTCTCTGTGTGTTTGCTGTTTCTCTGTGTGTTAGCTGTGTCTCTGTGTGTTTGCTGTGTCTCTGTGTGTTTGCTGTGTCTCTGTGTGTTTGCTGTGTCTGTGTGTTTGCTGTGTCTCTGTGTGTTTGCTGTTTCTCTGTGTGTTTGCTGTTTCTCTGTGTGTTTGCTGTGTCTCTGTGTGTTTGCTGTGTCTCTGTGTGTTTGCTGTTTCTCTGTGTGTTTGCTGTGTCTCTGTGTGTTTGCTGTTTCTCTGTGTGTTTGTTGTTTCTCTGTGTGTTTGCTGTCTCTCTGTGTGTTTGCTGTTTCTCTGTGTGTTTGCTGTGTCTCTGTGTGTTTGCTGTCTCTCTGTGTGTTTGCTGTGTCTCTGTGTGTTTGCTGTGTCTCTGTGTGTTTGCTGTGTCTCTGTGTGTTTGCTGTGTCTCTGTGTGTTTGCTGTGTCTCTGTGTGTTTGCTGTTTCTCTGTGTGTTTGCTGTGTCTCTCTGTGTTTGCTGTGTCTCTGTGTGTTTGCTGTGTCTCTGTGTGTTTGCTGTGTCTCTGTGTGTTTGCTGTGTCTCTGTGTGTTTGCTGTGTCTCTGTGTGTTTGCTGTGTCTCTGTGTGTTTGCTGTGTCGCTGTGTGTTAGCTGTTTCTCTGTGTGTTTGCTGTTTCTCTCTGTGTGTTTGCTGTTTCTCTGTGTGTTTGCTGTGTCTCTGTGTGTTTGCTGTGTCTCTGTGTGTTTGCTGTGTCTCTGTGTGTTTGCTGTTTCTCTGTGTGTTTGCTGTGTCGCTGTGTGTTTGCTGTTTCTCTGTGTGTTTGCTGTGTCTCTGTGTGTTTGCTGTTTCTCTGTGTGTTTGCTGTGTCTCTGTGTGTTTGCTGTGTCTCTGTGTGTTTGCTGTGTCTCTGTGTGTTTGCTGTCTCTGTGTGTTAGCTGTTTCTCTGTGTGTTTGCTGTTTCTCTGTGTGTTTGCTGTTTCTCTGTGTGTTTGCTGTGTCTCTGTGTGTTTGCTGTTTCTCTGTGTGTTTGCTGTGTCGCTGTGTGTTTGCTGTTTCTCTGTGTGTTTGCTGTGTCTCTGTGTGTTTGCTGTTTCTCTGTGTGTTTGCTGTGTCTCTGTGTGTTTGCTGTGTCTCTGTGTGTTTGCTGTGTCTCTGTGTGTTTGCTGTCTCTGTGTGTTAGCTGTGTCTCTGTGTGTTTGCTGTTTCTCTGTGTGTTTGCTGTGTCGCTGTGTGTTTGCTGTTTCTCTGTGTGTTTGCTGTGTCTCTGTGTGTTTGCTGTTTCTCTGTGTGTTTGCTGTGTCTCTGTGTGTTTGCTGTGTCTCTGTGTGTTTGCTGTGTCTCTGTGTGTTTGCTGTGTCTCTCTGTGTTTGCTGTGTCTCTGTGTGTTTGCTGTTTCTCTCTGTGTGTTTGCTGTGTCTCTGTGTGTTTGCTGTTTCTCTGTGTGTTTGCTGTCTCTCTGTGTGTTTGCTGTGTCTCTGTGTGTTTGCTGTGTCTCTGTGTGTTTGCTGTGTCTCTGTGTGTTTGCTGTGTCTCTGTGTGTTTGCTGTTTATCTGTGTGTTTGCTGTCTCTCTGTGTGTTTGCTGTCTCTCTGTGTGTTTGCTGTGTCTCTGTGTGTTTGCTGTGTCTCTGTGTGTTTGCTGTGTCTCTGTGTGTTTGCTGTGTCTCTGTGTGTTTGCTGTTTCTCTCTGTGTGTTTGCTGTGTCTCTGTGTGTTTGCTGTCTCTGTGTGTTTGCTGTGTCTCTGTGTGTTTGCTGTGTCTCTGTGTGTTTGCTGTTTCTCAGTGTGTTTGCTGTGTCTCTGTGTGTTTGCTGTTTCTCTGTGTGTTTGCTGTGTCTCTGTGTGTTTGCTGTGTCTCTGTGTGTTTGCTGTGTCTCTGTGTGTTTGCTGTGTCTCTGTGTGTTTGCTGTGTCTCTGTGTGTTTGCTGTGTCTCTGTGTATTTGCTGTTTCTCTCTGTGTTTGCTGTTTCTCTGTGTGTTTGCTGTGTCTGTGTGTTTGCTGTGTCTCTGTGTGTTTGCTGTTTCTCTGTGTGTTTGCTGTGTCTCTGTGTGTTTGCTGTTTCTCTGTGTGTTTGCTGTGTCTCTGTGTGTTTGCTGTGTCTGTGTGTTTGCTGTGTCTCTGTGTGTTTGCTGTGTCTCTGTGTGTTTGCTGTGTCTCTGTGTGTTTGCTGTGTCTCTGTGTGTTTGCTGTGTCTCTGTGTGTTTGCTGTGTCTCTGTGTGTTTGCTGTTTCTCTCTGTGTGTTTGCTGTGTCTGTGTGTTTGCTGTGTCTCTGTGTGTTTGCTGTCTCTCTGTGTGTTTGCTGTGTCTCTGTGTGTTTGCTGTGTCTCTGTGTGTTTGCTGTCTCCCTGTGTGTTTGCTGTGTCTCTGTGTGTTTGCTGTGTCTGTGTGTTTGCTGTGTCTCTGTGTGTTTGCTGTCTCTCTGTGTGTTTGCTGTTTCTCTGTGTGTTTGCTGTGTCTGTGTGTTTGCTGTTTCTCTGTGTGTTTGCTGTGTCTCTGTGTGTTTGCTGTTTCTCTGTGTGTTTGCTGTTTCTCTGTGTGTTTGCTGTGTCTCTGTGTGTTTGCTGTGTCTCTGGGTGTTTGCTGTGTCTCTGTGTGTTTGCTGTGTCTCTGTGTGTTTGCTGTGTCTCTGTGTGTTTGCTGTGTCTCTGTGTGTTTGCTGTCTCTCTGTGTGTTTGCTGTTTCTCTGTGTGTTTGCTGTGTCTGTGTGTTTGCTGTGTCTCTGTGTGTTTGCTGTGTCTCTGTGTGTTTGCTGTGTCTCTGTGTGTTTGCTGTGTCTCTGTGTGTTTGCTGTGTCTCTGTGTGTTTGCTGTCTCTCTGTGTGTTTGCTGTGTCTCTGTGTGTTTGCTGTGTCTCTGTGTGTTTGCTGTGTCTCTGTGTGTTTGCTGTGTCTCTGTGTGTTTGCTGTGTCTCTGTGTGTTTGCTGTGTCTCTGAGTGTTTGCTGTTTCTCTGTGTGTTTGCTGGGTCTCTGTGTGTTTGCTGTTTCTCTGTGTGTTTGCTGTGTCTCTGTGTGTTTGCTGTGTCTGTGTGTTTGCTGTTTCTCTGTGTGTTTGCTGTGTCTGTGTGTTTGCTGTTTCTCTGTGTGTTTGCTGTTTCTCTGTGTGTTTGCTGTGTCTGTGTGTTTGCTGTTTCTCTGTGTGTTTGCTGGGTCTCTGTGTGTTTGCTGTTTCTCTGTGTGTTTGCTGGGTCTCTGTGTGTTTGTTGTTTCTCTGTGTGTTTGCTGTTTCTCTGTGTGTTTGCTGTTTCTCTGTGTGTTTGCTGTGTCTCTGTGTGTTTGCTGTTTCTCTCTGTGTGTTTGCTGTTTCTCTGTGTGTTTGCTGTGTCTCTGTGTGTTTGCTGTGTCTCTATGTGTTTGCTGTTTCTCTCTGTGTGTTTGCTGTGTCTCTGTGTGTTTGCTGTGTCTCTGTGTGTTTGCTGTGTCTGTGTGTTTGCTGTGTCTGTGTGTTTGCTGTGTCTCTGTGTGTTTGCTGTCTCTCTGTGTGTTTGCTGTCTCTCTGTGTGTTTGCTGTGTCTCTGTGTGTTTGCTGTGTCTCTGTGTGTTTGCTGTGTCTCTGTGTGTTTGCTGTGTCTCTGTGTGTTTGCTGTGTCTCTCTGTGTTTGCTGTGTCTCTGTGTGTTTGCTGTGTCTCTGTGTGTTTGCTGTGTCTCTGTGTGTTTGCTGTTTCTCTGTGTGTTTGCTGTTTCTCTCTGTGTGTTTGCTGTGTCTCTGTGTGTTTGCTGTGTCTCTGTGTGTTTGCTGTGTCTCTGTGTGTTTGCTGTGTCTCTGTGTGTTTGCTGTTTATCTGTGTGTTTGCTGTCTCTCTGTGTGTTTGCTGTCTCTCTGTGTGTTTGCTGTGTCTCTGTGTGTTTGCTGTGTCTCTGTGTGTTTGCTGTGTCTCTGTGTGTTTGCTGTGTCTCTGTGTGTTTGCTGTTTCTCTCTGTGTGTTTGCTGTGTCTCTGTGTGTTTGCTGTTTCTCTGTGTGTTTGCTGTTTCTCTGTGTGTTTGCTGTTTCTCTGTGTGTTTGCTGTGTCTCTGTGTGTTTGCTGTCTCTGTGTGTTTGCTGTGTCTCTGTGTGTTTGCTGTGTCTCTGTGTGTTTGCTGTTTCTCAGTGTGTTTGCTGTGTCTCTGTGTGTTTGCTGTTTCTCTGTGTTTTTGCTGTGTCTCTGTGTGTTTGCTGTGTCTCTGTGTGTTTGCTGTGTCTCTGTGTGTTTGCTGTGTCTCTGTGTGTTTGCTGTGTCTCTGTGTGTTTGCTGTGTCTCTGTGTATTTGCTGTTTCTCTCTGTGTTTGCTGTTTCTCTGTGTGTTTGCTGTGTCTGTGTGTTTGCTGTGTCTCTGTGTGTTTGCTGTTTCTCTGTGTGTTTGCTGTGCCTCTGTGTGTTTGCTGTTTCTCTGTGTGTTTGCTGTGTCTCTGTGTGTTTGCTGTGTCTGTGTGTTTGCTGTGTCTCTGTGTGTTTGCTGTGTCTCTGTGTGTTTGCTGTGTCTCTGTGTGTTTGCTGTGTCTCTGTGTGTTTGCTGTGTCTCTGTGTGTTTGCTGTGTCTCTGTGTGTTTGCTGTTTCTCTCTGTGTGTTTGCTGTGTCTGTGTGTTTGCTGTGTCTCTGTGTGTTTGCTGTCTCTCTGTGTGTTTGCTGTGTCTCTGTGTGTTTGCTGTGTCTCTGTGTGTTTGCTGTCTCCCTGTGTGTTTGCTGTGTCTCTGTGTGTTTGCTGTGTCTGTGTGTTTGCTGTGTCTCTGTGTGTTTGCTGTCTCTCTGTGTGTTTGCTGTTTCTCTGTGTGTTTGCTGTGTCTGTGTGTTTGCTGTTTCTCTGTGTGTTTGCTGTGTCTCTGTGTGTTTGCTGTTTCTCTGTGTGTTTGCTGTTTCTCTGTGTGTTTGCTGTGTCTCTGTGTGTTTGCTGTGTCTCTGGGTGTTTGCTGTGTCTCTGTGTGTTTGCTGTGTCTCTGTGTGTTTGCTGTGTCTCTGTGTGTTTGCTGTGTCTCTGTGTGTTTGCTGTCTCTCTGTGTGTTTGCTGTTTCTCTGTGTGTTTGCTGTGTCTGTGTGTTTGCTGTGTCTCTGTGTGTTTGCTGTGTCTCTGTGTGTTTGCTGTGTCTCTGTGTGTTTGCTGTGTCTCTGTGTGTTTGCTGTGTCTCTGTGTGTTTGCTGTCTCTCTGTGTGTTTGCTGTGTCTCTGTGTGTTTGCTGTGTCTCTGTGTGTTTGCTGTGTCTCTGTGTGTTTGCTGTGTCTCTGTGTGTTTGCTGTGTCTCTGTGTGTTTGCTGTGTCTCTGAGTGTTTGCTGTTTCTCTGTGTGTTTGCTGGGTCTCTGTGTGTTTGCTGTTTCTCTGTGTGTTTGCTGTGTCTCTGTGTGTTTGCTGTGTCTGTGTGTTTGCTGTTTCTCTGTGTGTTTGCTGTGTCTGTGTGTTTGCTGTTTCTCTGTGTGTTTGCTGTTTCTCTGTGTGTTTGCTGTGTCTGTGTGTTTGCTGTTTCTCTGTGTGTTTGCTGGGTCTCTGTGTGTTTGCTGTTTCTCTGTGTGTTTGCTGGGTCTCTGTGTGTTTGTTGTTTCTCTGTGTGTTTGCTGTTTCTCTGTGTGTTTGCTGTTTCTCTGTGTGTTTGCTGTGTCTCTGTGTGTTTGCTGTTTCTCTCTGTGTGTTTGCTGTTTCTCTGTGTGTTTGCTGTGTCTCTGTGTGTTTGCTGTGTCTCTGTGTGTTTGCTGTGTCTGTGTGTTTGCTGTGTCTGTGTGTTTGCTGTGTCTCTGTGTGTTTGCTGTCTCTCTGTGTGTTTGCTGTGTCTCTGTGTGTTTGCTGTGTCTCTGTGTGTTTGCTGTGTCTCTGTGTGTTTGCTGTGTCTGTGTGTTTGCTGTGTCTGTGTGTTTGCTGTGTCTCTGTGTGTTTGCTGTTTCTCTGTGTGTTTGCTGTGTCTCTGTGTGTTTGCTGTGTCTCTGTGTGTTTGCTGTGTCTGTGTGTTTGCTGTGTCTGTGTGTTTGCTGTGTCTCTGTGTGTTTGCTGTGTCTCTGTGTGTTTGCTGTGTCTCTGTGTGTTTGCTGATTCTCTCTCTGTGTTTGCTGTGTCTCTGTGTGTTTGCTGTTTCTCTGTGTGTTTGCTGTTTCTCTGTGTGTTTGCTGTGTCTCTGTGTGTTTGCTGTGTCTCTGTGTGTTTGCTGTGTCTCTGTGTGTTTGCTGTGTCTCTGAGTGTTTGCTGTCTCTCTCTGTGTTTGCTGTGTCTCTGTGTGTTTGCTGTTTCTCTGTGTGTTTGCTGTCTCTCTGTGTGTTTGCTGTGTCTCTGTGTGTTTGCTGTCTCTGTGTGTTTGCTGTGTCTCTGTGTGTTTGCTGTGTCTCTGTGTGTTTGCTGTGTCTCTGAGTGTTTGCTGTGTCTCTGTGTGTTTGCTGTGTCTCTGTGTGTTTGCTGTGTCTCTGTGTGTTTGCTGTCTCTCTGTGTGTTTGCTGTGTCTCTGTGTGTTTGCTGTGTCTCTGTGTGTTTGCTGTGTCTCTGTGTGTTTGCTGTTTCTCTCTCTGTGTTTGCTGTTTCTCTGTGTGTTTGCTGTTTCTCTGTGTGTTTGCTGTGTCTCTGTGTGTTTGCTGTGTCTCTGTGTGTTTGCTGTTTCTCTCTGTGTGTTTGCTGTGTCTCTGTGTGTTTGCTGTGTCTCTGTGTGTTTGCTGTGTCTCTGTGTGTTTGCTGTGCCTCTGTGTGTTTGCTGTGTCTCTGTGTGTTTGCTGTGTCTCTGTGTGTTTGCTGTTTCTCTGTGTGTTTGCTGTGTCTGTGTGTTTGCTGTGTCTCTGTGTGTTTGCTGTTTCTCTCTCTGTGTTTGCTGTTTCTCTGTGTGTTTGCTGTTTCTCTGTGTGTTTGCTGTGTCTCTGTGTGTTTGCTGTGTCTCTGTGTGTTTGCTGTTTCTCTCTGTGTTTGCTGTGTCTCTGTGTGTTTGCTGTGTCTCTGTGTGTTTGCTGTGTCTCTGTGTGTTTGCTGTGTCTCTGTGTGTTTGCTGTGTCTCTGTGTGTTTGCTGTGTCTCTGTGTGTTTGCTGTGTCTCTGTGTGTTTGCTGTGTCTCTGTGTGTTTGCTGTGTCTCTGTGTGTTTGCTGTGTCTCTGTGTGTTTGCTGTGCCTCTGTGTGTTTGCTGTGCCTCTGTGTGTTTGCTGTGCCTCTGTGTGTTTGCTGTGTCTCTGTGTGTTTGCTGTGCCTCTGTGTGTTTGCTGTGTCTCTGTGTGTTTGCTGTGTCTCTGTGTGTTTGCTGTGTCTCTGAGTGTTTGCTGTGTCTCTCTGTGTTTGCTGTTTCTCTGTGTGTTTGCTGTGTCTCTGTGTGTTTGCTGTGTCTCTGTGTGTTTGCTGTGTCTCTGTGTGTTTGCTGTGTCTCTGTGTGTTTGCTGTGTCTCTGTGTGTTTGCTGTGTCTCTGTGTGTTTGCTGTGTCTCTGTGTGTTTGCTGTGTCTCTGTGTGTTTGCTGTTTCTCTGTGTGTTTGCTGTGTCTCTGTGTGTTTGCTGTGTCTCTGTGTGTTTGCTGTGTCTCTGTGTGTTTGCTGGGTCTCTGTGTGTTTGCTGTGTCTCTGTGTGTTTGCTGTGTCTCTGTGTGTTTGCTGTGTCTCTGTGTGTTTGCTGTGTCTGTGTGTTTGCTGTGTCTCTGTGTGTTTGCTGTGTCTCTGTGTGTTTGCTGTGTCTCTGTGTGTTTGCTGTGCCTCTGTGTGTTTGCTGTGTCTCTGTGTGTTTGCTGTGTCTCTGTGTGTTTGCTGTGTCTCTGTGTGTTTGCTGTGCCTCTGTGTGTTTGCTGTGTCTGTGTGTTTGCTGTGTCTCTGTGTGTTTGCTGTGTCTCTGTGTGTTTGCTGTGTCTCTGTGTGTTTGCTGTGTCTCTGTGTGTTTGCTGTGTCTCTGTGTGTTTGCTGTGTCTCTGTGTGTTTGCTGTTTCTCTCTGTGTGTTTGCTGTGTCTCTGTGTGTTTGCTGTGTCTCTGTGTGTTTGCTGTGTCTCTGTGTGTTTGCTGTGCCTCTGTGTGTTTGCTGTGTCTCTGTGTGTTTGCTGTGTCTGTGTGTTTGCTGTGTCTCTGTGTGTTTGCTGTGTCTCTGTGTGTTTGCTGTGTCTCTGTGTGTTTGCTGTCTCTCTGTGTGTTTGCTGTGTCTCTGTGTGTTTGCTGTCTCCCTGTGTGTTTGCTGTTTCTCTGTGTGTTTGCTGTGTCTCTGTGTGTTTGCTGTGTCTCTGTGTGTTTGCTGTCTCACTGTGTGTTTGCTGTGTCTCTGTGTGTTTGCTGTGTCTCTGTGTGTTTGCTGTGTCTCTGTGTGTTTGCTGTGTCTCTGTGTGTTTGCTGTGTCTCTGTGTGTTTGCTGTGTCTCTGTGTGTTTGCTGTGTCTCTGTGTGTTTGCTGTTTCTCTCTGTGTTTGCTGTGTCTCTGTGTGTTTGCTGTTTCTCTGTGTGTTTGCTGTGTCTCTGTGTGTTTGCTGTGTCTCTGTGTGTTTGCTGTGTCTCTGTGTGTTTGCTGTTTCTCTGTGTGTTTGCTGTTTCTCTGTGTGTTTGCTGTGTCTCTCTATGTGTTTGCTGTGTCTCTGTGTGTTTGCTGTTTCTCTGTGTGTTTGCTGTGTCTCTGTGTGTTTGCTGTTTCTCTGTGTGTTTGCTGTGTCTCTGTGTGTTTGCTGTGTCTCTGTGTGTTTGCTGTTTCTCTGTGTGTTTGCTGTGTCTTTGTGTGTTTGCTGTGTCTCTGTGTGTTTGCTGTGTCTCTGTGTGTTTGCTGTGTCTCTGTGTGTTTGCTGTTTCTCTGTGTGTTTGCTGTGTCTCTGTGTGTTTGCTGTGTCTCTGTGTGTTTGCTGTGTCTCTGTGTGTTTGCTGTGTCTCTGTGTGTTTGCTGTGTCTCTGTGTGTTTGCTGTGTCTCTGTGTGTTTGCTGTCTCCCTGTGTGTTTGCTGTGTCTCTGTGTGTTTGCTGTGTCTCTGTGTGTTTGCTGTCTCCCTGTGTGTTTGCTGTGTCTGTGTGTTTGCTGTGTCTCTGTGTGTTTGCTGTGTCTGTGTGTTTGCTGTGTCTCTGTGTGTTTGCTGTGTCTCTGTGTGTTTGCTGTGTCTCTGTGTGTTTGCTGTTTCTCTCTGTGTGTTTGCTGTGTCTCTGTGTGTTTGCTGTTTCTCTGTGTGTTTGCTGTGTCTCTGTGTGTTTGCTGTGTCTCTGTGTGTTTGCTGTGTCTCTGTGTGTTTGCTGTTTCTCTGTGTGTTTGCTGTGTCTCTGTGTGTTTGCTGTGTCTCTGTGTGTTTGCTGTGTCTCTGTGTGTTTGCTGTGTCTCTGTGTGTTTGCTGTGTCTGTGTGTTTGCTGTGTCTCTGTGTGTTTGCTGTGTCTCTGTGTGTTTGCTGTGTCTCTGTGTGTTTGCTGTGTCTCTGTGTGTTTGCTGTTTCTCTGTGTGTTTGCTGTGTCTCTGTGTGTTTTCTGTTTCTCTCTGTGTGTTTGCTGTGTCTCTGTGTGTTTGCTGTGTCTCTGTGTGTTTGCTGTGTCTGTGTGTTTGCTGTGTCTCTGTGTGTTTGCTGTTTCTCTGTGTTTGCTGTGTCTCTGTGTGTTTGCTGTGTCTCTGTGTGTTTGCTGTCTCCCTGTGTGTTTGCTGTGTCTCTGTGTGTTTGCTGTGTCTCTGTGTGTTTGCTGTCTCTCTGTGTGTTTGCTGTGTCTCTGTGTGTTTGCTGTGTCTCTGTGTGTTTGCTGTTTCTCTGTGTGTTTGCTGTGTCTCTGTGTGTTTGCTGTCTCTCTGTGTGTTTGCTGTGTCTCTGTGTGTTTGCTGTCTCCCTGTGTGTTTGCTGTTTCTCTGTGTGTTTGCTGTGTCTCTGTGTGTTTGCTGTGTCTCTGTGTGTTTGCTGTCTCACTGTGTGTTTGCTGTGTCTCTGTGTGTTTGCTGTGTCTCTGTGTGTTTGCTGTGTCTCTGTGTGTTTGCTGTGTCTCTGTGTGTTTGCTGTGTCTCTGTGTGTTTGCTGTGTCTCTGTGTGTTTGCTGTCTCTCTGTGTGTTTGCTGTTTCTCTGTGTGTTTGCTGTGTCTGTGTGTTTGCTGTGTCTCTGTGTGTTTGCTGTGTCTCTGTGTGTTTGCTGTGTCTCTGTGTGTTTGCTGTGTCTCTGTGTGTTTGCTGTGTCTCTGTGTGTTTGCTGTCTCTCTGTGTGTTTGCTGTGTCTCTGTGTGTTTGCTGTGTCTCTGTGTGTTTGCTGTGTCTCTGTGTGTTTGCTGTGTCTCTGTGTGTTTGCTGTGTCTCTGTGTGTTTGCTGTGTCTCTGAGTGTTTGCTGTTTCTCTGTGTGTTTGCTGGGTCTCTGTGTGTTTGCTGTTTCTCTGTGTGTTTGCTGTGTCTCTGTGTGTTTGCTGTGTCTGTGTGTTTGCTGTTTCTCTGTGTGTTTGCTGTGTCTGTGTGTTTGCTGTTTCTCTGTGTGTTTGCTGTTTCTCTGTGTGTTTGCTGTGTCTGTGTGTTTGCTGTTTCTCTGTGTGTTTGCTGGGTCTCTGTGTGTTTGCTGTTTCTCTGTGTGTTTGCTGGGTCTCTGTGTGTTTGTTGTTTCTCTGTGTGTTTGCTGTTTCTCTGTGTGTTTGCTGTTTCTCTGTGTGTTTGCTGTGTCTCTGTGTGTTTGCTGTTTCTCTCTGTGTGTTTGCTGTTTCTCTGTGTGTTTGCTGTGTCTCTGTGTGTTTGCTGTGTCTCTGTGTGTTTGCTGTGTCTGTGTGTTTGCTGTGTCTGTGTGTTTGCTGTGTCTCTGTGTGTTTGCTGTCTCTCTGTGTGTTTGCTGTGTCTCTGTGTGTTTGCTGTGTCTCTGTGTGTTTGCTGTGTCTGTGTGTTTGCTGTGTCTGTGTGTTTGCTGTGTCTCTGTGTGTTTGCTGTTTCTCTGTGTGTTTGCTGTGTCTCTGTGTGTTTGCTGTGTCTCTGTGTGTTTGCTGTGTCTGTGTGTTTGCTGTGTCTGTGTGTTTGCTGTGTCTCTGTGTGTTTGCTGTGTCTCTGTGTGTTTGCTGTGTCTCTGTGTGTTTGCTGATTCTCTCTCTGTGTTTGCTGTGTCTCTGTGTGTTTGCTGTTTCTCTGTGTGTTTGCTGTTTCTCTGTGTGTTTGCTGTGTCTCTGTGTGTTTGCTGTGTCTCTGTGTGTTTGCTGTGTCTCTGTGTGTTTGCTGTGTCTCTGAGTGTTTGCTGTCTCTCTCTGTGTTTGCTGTGTCTCTGTGTGTTTGCTGTTTCTCTGTGTGTTTGCTGTCTCTCTGTGTGTTTGCTGTGTCTCTGTGTGTTTGCTGTCTCTGTGTGTTTGCTGTGTCTCTGTGTGTTTGCTGTGTCTCTGTGTGTTTGCTGTGTCTCTGAGTGTTTGCTGTGTCTCTGTGTGTTTGCTGTGTCTCTGTGTGTTTGCTGTGTCTCTGTGTGTTTGCTGTCTCTCTGTGTGTTTGCTGTGTCTCTGTGTGTTTGCTGTGTCTCTGTGTGTTTGCTGTGTCTCTGTGTGTTTGCTGTTTCTCTCTCTGTGTTTGCTGTTTCTCTGTGTGTTTGCTGTTTCTCTGTGTGTTTGCTGTGTCTCTGTGTGTTTGCTGTGTCTCTGTGTGTTTGCTGTTTCTCTCTGTGTGTTTGCTGTGTCTCTGTGTGTTTGCTGTGTCTCTGTGTGTTTGCTGTGTCTCTGTGTGTTTGCTGTGCCTCTGTGTGTTTGCTGTGTCTCTGTGTGTTTGCTGTGTCTCTGTGTGTTTGCTGTTTCTCTGTGTGTTTGCTGTGTCTGTGTGTTTGCTGTGTCTCTGTGTGTTTGCTGTTTCTCTCTCTGTGTTTGCTGTTTCTCTGTGTGTTTGCTGTTTCTCTGTGTGTTTGCTGTGTCTCTGTGTGTTTGCTGTGTCTCTGTGTGTTTGCTGTTTCTCTCTGTGTTTGCTGTGTCTCTGTGTGTTTGCTGTGTCTCTGTGTGTTTGCTGTGTCTCTGTGTGTTTGCTGTGTCTCTGTGTGTTTGCTGTGTCTCTGTGTGTTTGCTGTGTCTCTGTGTGTTTGCTGTGTCTCTGTGTGTTTGCTGTGTCTCTGTGTGTTTGCTGTGTCTCTGTGTGTTTGCTGTGCCTCTGTGTGTTTGCTGTGCCTCTGTGTGTTTGCTGTGCCTCTGTGTGTTTGCTGTGTCTCTGTGTGTTTGCTGTGCCTCTGTGTGTTTGCTGTGTCTCTGTGTGTTTGCTGTGTCTCTGTG